>NC_056751.1:427868257-428168257 GCF_019279795.1 Protopterus annectens | reverse complement strand
TAGAGTGAACATAATGTGCTGTGTTGGACTGAATAAATGAACTTCATTCACAAAACGAATACTATCTAAAAAAATCCCAAGAGTCCCTCAAATATGACTTAATTTTACAAACAATAGTACTAAGCATTGCATCAATCATTTTTGACATACCCACTGTGACATAATTCGGGGCAGAAATAATAGGTCTGAAGGGAGGGTCCGTAAGGCTTTTGTGACTCTTAGGAATGCCAAACATCACTCCTATTCTAGGATGTTCTACTTCACAAAAATTGTACATTGCAGAATCCATATTACTGCACATCAAATTTTCATACAAAAAGCTCTTAACATATCTGAAACTTTTCTCTATGTCCTTTGTCGAAACAATATTATATTCATTCACATTACTGAGCATAGATTCCATTTTATTAATATAATCCTTTTGATTCATCAAGACAGTGAGCCCTCCCTTATCACTTTTCATTATTCTGATGTCTCTAGAAGTCATTAACTCTTTCATAGCTTTTCTCATGTTGACATTCAAGTTATTAAAATAAATTGACTCTTGTTATTGAGCAAAGCTCTAATCTCATTCTCACATGTTGTTTCAAACACCTGAATAGTATGAATTAAAGCTGGATTAAAGTTAGAAGGTTTAAAAAACATGCTGTTGTTTTTTCTCACATCTTTCAAAATATATCTTAAATTTAACTTCCTAGTAAATTTCTTTAAATCAATGATGGTTTCAACTACATCAGCTCACTTAGTGGGAATAAAATTTAAGCAAATTTTAACAGTTGAACATGAAATTTGTTTAAAATACAGTCAGGTAAATTTAAAATGTCCTTTTCAAACTTACCCTCACCTACTCGTTGTCTGTGGATGATTCGGACATTAATCTTGCCTTCTTTATGGTCATCTTCTGCTGCTTGCAAGTTCTTTGCTCTTTCTCTGAACTTAAAAAACACCCTGTTTGATAGCAGTGTCACTGTTTTCTTTATCAAAAGTTTTAGGTATAGATGGAACAGCCGTTTCTTCAACATTAACCATAGAATCTTCCGTTTCTGAGACACTGCTGAATCCACAAACATTGTCAAAATTACCCATATGCCCCGCTTGCTTAAATAAAGTTCCTTGTGCATTGGATTTAAGGTGGACCAAAGAAAAGGTGGACCACTTGTTGTTAGGTCTGCCAAACAGTTGTTTTCTTTCAGTTTTAAGAAAACTGGAAAAAGCGGTGCCAGTACTATATGCATTGATGTCACGCTCCAGTTTTTTGTTCTTTCTCTCAATCAACAACCTTTCATGCTCTTCTATCTCTTTTAAAAGTGTAACGTGTTCATTTCTTTCGCTGAACTTAATATGGAGCTTTGATACAAAACTGTCTTCAATAGCCACAATTTCATCTTTGATTTCTCTCATCATGTTAGAATTGCGTTCTATCAATAGCTTGAGGAAAGTAACCCACGTATTGTTGAAAAATTGTTCCAGAGTCTTAAAGAATGGATCAGTCACTGAAACACCATTGGGGCATTTAAAAAACCTCAAGCCTTTCGGAACTATATTTAATTCAATACATTTCAAGAAATATTTATTTTCAATATCCAAACTTTTGTATTTTTTCAAAAGTTTGTCTAGACATTCACATTTTTCTTTGAAATGTGGTTGATAAATCAAGTCAGTAGATTTTTTCTTACTGTTAAATGGATCCTTACTGCTAGAGAGAACAGAGGCAATGCTGGCATACGTAGGACCTGTATGGACCAGGACACGTCTGGAACAATTTTTCAACAATACGGGAGTTACTTTCCTCAAGCTATTGATAGAACGCAATTCTAACATAATGAGAGAAATCAAAGATGAAATTGTGGCTATTGAAGACAGTTTTGTATCAAAGCTCCATATTAAGTTCAGCGAAAGAAATGAACACGTTACACTTTTAAAAGAGAAAGAAGAGCATGAAAGGTTGTTGATTGAGAGAAAGAACAAAAAACTGGAGCGTGACATCAATGCATATAGTACTGGCACTGCTTTTTCCATTTTTCTTAAAACTGAAAGAAAACAACTGTTTGGCAGACCTAACAACAAGTGGTCCACCTTTTCTTCGGTCCACCTTAAATCCAATGCACAAGGAACTTTATTTAAGCAAGCGGGGCATATGGGTAATTTTGACAATGTTTGTGGATTCAGCAGTGTCTCAGAAACTGAAGATTCTATGGTTAATGTTGAAGAAACGGCTGTTCCATCTATACCTAAAACTTTTGATAAAGAAAACAGTGACACTGCTATCAAACAGGGTGTTTTTTTTAAGTTCAGAGAAACAGCAAAGAACTTGCAAGCAGCAGAAGATGACCATAAAGAAGGCAAGATTAATGTCTGAATCATCCACAGACAACGAGTAGGTGAGGGTAAGTTTGTAAAGGACATTTTAAATTTATCTGACTGTATTTTAAACAAATTTCATGTTCAACTGTTAAAATTTGCTTAAATTTCATTCCCACTAGGTGAGCTGATGTAGTTGAAACCATCATTGATTTAAAGAAATTTATGAGGAAGTTAAATTTAAGATATATTTTGAAAGATGTGAGAAAAAACAACAGCATGTTTTTTTAAACCTTCTAACTTTAATCCAGCTTTAATTCATAATATTCAGGTGTTTGAAACAACATGTGAGAATGAGATTAGAGCTTTGCTCAATAACAAGAGTCAATATTATTTTAATAACTTGAATGTCAACATGAGAAAAGCTATGAAAGAGTTAGTGACTTCTAGAGACATCAGAGTAATGAAAAATGATAAGGGAGGGCTCACTGTCTTGATGAATCAAAAGGATTATATTAATAAAATGGAATCTATGCTCAGTAATGTGAATGAATATAATATTGTTTCAACAAAGGACATAGAGAAAAGTTTCAGATATGTTAAGAGCTTTTTGTATGAAAATTTGATGTGCAGTAATATGGATTCTGCAATGTACAATTTTTAAGTAGAACATCCTAGAATAGGAGTGATGTTTAAGAGTCACAATTCAGACCTATTATTTCTGCCCCAAATTATGTCACAGTGGGTATGTCAAAAATGATTGATGCAATGCTTAGTCCTATTGTTTGTAAAATGAAGTCATATTTCAGGGACTCTTGGGATTTTTTTAGATAGTATTCGTTTTGTGAATTAAGCTCATTTATTCAGTCCAACACAGCACATTATGTTTACTCTAGATGTAGTGTCTTTGTACACGTCCATACCCCATGACAAGGGGATAGAAGCAATAAGAGCATTTTTACAGCAATGTAGTAATATATCTAATGGAGACGTCAGTTTTTATTGTGATTCTATGGAAGTTATTTTAGAAAATATTTTTTTTATTTTTAATCATAGCTTTTACAAGCAAGTTCAAGGAGTTGCGATGGGGTCCCCAGCAGCCCCAGTTTTTGCCAACTTAGTTATGGGATGGTAGGAACACACCATCTTGGACTCCTTGAAAACTGAATTCAAGGTCATTTATTACAAAATATTTATAGATGATTTAATTTTTATTTTATATGGAGGGGTTCGAGAAATGCAGTTATTTTGTAATAAGTTGAATGAGGTTTCTGACTTCTTGAAGTTTGTTGTGGGATGTTATGGAAATTCCATTAACTTTTTGGATGTAACTTTGACATGGAATGCATTGGGAGAAAACTTTACTAGCAGTATTTTTCGTAAAGAAACTTTCAAGAATAATTATTTACATACAACTAGTCAACATCCAAAATTCATGCTGAATAATATACCTAAAAGCCAATTCATACGAGCTAGCAGGATGACGAGTGTTGATGAGACATTTATTAATGAGCTTGAATTCAGCATACAATTGTTTTTGGAGATGGGGTATAGTGAGAGTTTGTTAAGGGAAGCAGCTGATGACATCTCTAAGAAACGTACAACCTTGTATCCACCCATTTTGAAAAATAGGCCAACACTCCAAGTTAAGGAAACTGGAAAGTATACTGAAATGTTATCTTTCAGTATGAATATGAGTGTTGACAATTTAGGTATACGTAATATTATAAACAATAATTGAAAGATCCTCGAAGGAAATGCTGATTTAATGGCAGCCATTAAGGGGAAACCGAAGTTTGTTTATAGGAATGGACATAGTCTGAAAGGAGCATTTGAAAAGGGGAGAGATAGAAGTACATGTATCATTAAGAAGGGGCATATCAACAGGGGTATGCACAAGTGTCATGACTGTTCCGTCTGTAGGTTTATTTTAGAAGGTCCCTACATTCATCTTCCTCACATACTTTATACCATAGGGGTCCCTGGTAGTTTTTGTTGCAAAACAAAAGGAGTTGTTTATATTGCAGTGTGTGACAAATGCTCATCATTTTATATTGGTATGACTACTAGAAAATTAAATGTTAGAATGAAGGAGCATAAGTATAATATTAGAAAAAAGGACAAAAAACAAATATTTTATAAACATAGTCTTGAATGTATTGGTTTCAAAAAATGTTTGTTTTCTATCCTGGAACACTGTGAACCTGACATCGGGGGGGTGATTACAGGAATTTTTTGGCTCAAAGAGAGGCTAGATGGCAAATTAAACTACAGGCAGATCATTTTCCAGGGTTAAATGAAGCCATCAGTATAAATGTTTCTTAAAAGATCGTGAAGCATATGTTTTATAATGTTTGTTATTGTAATGTACTCAATTATGCCTATTCTATAGTGCATAATGATGAATGAAGAGTTTGCTTTTTGTAAAGGGCTCTTTAATTATGTTTTTACACTATGTAATTGATTAATTGATTTTAATTGTGTGCAGTATTTAAATGAATGCTTGATGTAACATTCCTTTTGGTTCTGAAGAAGTTTTTTACGAAAGTGTTGAATAAAGTGGAAGTTACGCTAGTCCGTGGTTTCGTATTTTCCAAGCCTTGAGCAGTTTTTTTATCTATTTTTTTGTTCAGCTGCTTTGTCGACTTTTTGATTTTTGTGTGAATATCCAAGACCTTTAAGTCCCTAGTGCATTGTTGCCAACAGAAAAACATTAGTTTGTTGCCAATTTTTACGGACTTCCCTAAGTACTCTACAGGTAAAGTTCTTTGTAATGCTAAAGGGAATTAGTAGATCAAACCACAGTTTTATATCCATATTTACATTAACGAACTTTCTTAAAACATTAAAAGTGTGATTAATCAAATTTAATTTAGTAGGTTTTGATATATTGTATTGTATATTAATCCCTAGTAGATACCATAGTTTATTCACTTTATCTGTTACCACAAAGTTTTTTGAAAGGGTATTTTCATTTATGAATATAACAGAATGTAATAATTTCCAATTTATTTATTTCACATTTGTTAACCAGGTTAGTCCAACTGGGTAAGAAATTATCCATTTTCAGTGGAGACCTGAGGGGAAAAGCCCCAAACAAAACATACAAATGGTGGAAACAAAACAGTCTGGTCTGCAGGAAGAGGTATAACCTCCTGGAAAGGAGGAATTTCCTCCCGCTACCATCTATAACCCTGATGATTTTTAGAAATCTGTCTGAAATTTATCTCACATAATCTGTTGCCAAAGAGAAAAATGAAGATTCAGACTTTCTGGAAGAGAAAGATGGCCAGGGTGGCAGGGGTTCAGAAGGTCTCTTCCATAGTCATTCAGACTTGTTGGAGTGTCCTTGGTTTTGGGACATTTAAGACATCTTTTTGGAACTTCCTTGCCACTTCTTCTTGAATGTCTGTTTGCCTGAATTCTGTTAAGATTGTTCTGGTTTTTTTTTGTTTGTTTGTTTGTTTTTGCCAAAATTGGATGAGAAGGATGAAAATCCCATGGATAATTTGGAAAATGAGGGATGAAACATCTTAAAGATTCCCTGGATAGGTTGCCTCTTTCATCACACTTTATGATAACCTCTGCAGCAGAGGGGCCAAACACTAAATCTCTAGCCAAAGGAGAATTTAAAATCTCACTTGTAACATCATCTGGAAGGCTCTGATAATGCAGCCAAGCAAATCTCCTTAAAATCATACCAATGGCCATAACCCTGGAAGAAGTAACAATAGAGTCATACTCACGCTGCAAAACAATGAGTAGTGACCTGTACAATAGAGGAATCTAAGTTATTTAAAGCAGATTTTTTCACAAGAAGAAAGTGCAGATAAAATACACCTCATGTTTCACAATATGTTAGGATACACTTTAACATATGAGCCTGAAAATATAAAATTCTGAAATCCAAATTTGCAGAAGTATACACTTTTTCCCTTACCTAGCAATAATTTTCACATCCTTATTATAAAAAGTAGGCTCAGGTTTGGGAATAGTGTTTAAAAATTTAAAACCCTGAATATGTCCCTGCATTTTCTTGTTCAGATTTGAATCTTGAATCTTTTCAGGAAAGGAGGCATCCCTCTTTCTTTTACCAGAAACTGCTCAACAAGAAGGATCAATAGCCTTACTCAAACCCTGAGTCAGTCCTGGTAAACACTGCTATCCAAAGGAATTTGAAGAGGTAAAGATACATACTTGTTTTTTTTTTACTTTTTGACAGGAAAATGTGGCAAGCCATGTTACTAATGGCAGACACTGCTTCACCAGGAATGGGCACAGCATTATTACACAAGATGGTAACCTTCCCTGTTCCCATTCCCGGGACTGACAAGAGTAACTCTTCCTTGCTGATTGAGGGGACCTCAACAGCTGCAGCAGACATCGCTAACCCCTGGTCCATAGTGGCTGTAGGTGCTACACCATAGGGATTGGGGTAAAAGATGAGTGGTCTGAGGTACAACAAATGGCCACAGCGGAGTCACCCACCTGTGGCTGAGGCAAACTGCTAGCCTGTTATGGTGGCAAAGACTGTTTGCTTAACTTTTTCTTTCTGTGGCTGGAAGAAGGTCTGACCATGGGATTAACAATCTGTTCCATTGTCAAACCAAAAATGGTGCTTCTGTCCTTGGGAAAACAACAGCAATGCCAGTAAAACTACCAGTCCACAAAAGTTACTTTTCTGACAGAAAAAACAAAAACAGTAAAAAGCACTTTAAACACTGTTCTGTTTAAAAATACATTACAGTCTCTAGACAATCCATTAAAACACAGCACTCCTAGCTTTAAAATAACTTTTCTGAAAAGAAAAGTAATAAAATATCAATAAAAATACGAAAATGGAAGTTTTTTCTCCAAAATGAACTTATTTGCCCAACTAAAGAAAGCACAAGCCAGTCGTCAATCCTCAAAAGCCTCAGAGGAGTGTAGTCTTCGGCATCAGTAAAGCTCTGAAGGGCTTTGCATCCAAGCTTGTCTTTTAGTCTGCTCTGCTCAAGCTGCTTGACAATCTGGGCACATGGAAGGTGACCTGAAGCTTTGGAAGCTGGCCTGCTGTTATAGCCTTCACAGGATATAACCCATATAGCTAATGGTACTGCAGCAGTGATCAATATGTAGAACATCTGTGCAGCACTTGTAATCAGTTTACTGTTTCACAGCCTTCTATCACAGTATTGCCTGATGATACTAGTATGATATGAGCAACAAATAAGTGCTGATAAAATACACGTGACAGACATAATTCATCTATATATATCTGATTCAACAAAAGCCATGAGAAGACAAGGAGGAGGTGCACACTCTACACAAAAGGCAACAAGTTCTGCTAGTCATTTTTCAATTAAAGATCACAGTGTGTCCCAAACCCTGTCTTAATGACATTACAAAAAAAAATACACAATTTCTTGCAACAATATGTGCCAGCAAAATGACACCTGAATGTTATACCACATAACAGCATATCAGAACCCCATGGCATGTAATACCCAAACTTTCAACTGCTGTACCCTGAATGTTGTACACAGACTAATACAAGAATGTTTTAGCAGCTGTACACCACAAAAGAATTGTGCGTGGTAAACCTGATGCATTCTCAAATGACTTCCAAATGCCCTGGTCGTCCATAATATGCTAATGCACACTGGAGTTCATGTCTGTGAATATGCAAAACTGTATTTTTATGGCCTGCTCACACTCTCCACACAATTTGTGTAACATCATTACCTGATACAGAAATTGTGTTCCACAAAATCATGTTGAAATCTAATGGACCTAAAAACTATAACAGCAGGATTCATAAAAGTCCACGTGGGCAGTCTGGCTATGGGATTTAGAAACCTTAGTCCCATTGTGGTGAACAGCTTTTCATGATGAATGGCCATTCATATGGCATGTGCAATTCAAAGACACATAGTGTGAGCAGTGACTACTGAGCAGCAGAGCTGTCTGTGGTATATGCTACTGACTGTATAAACAGAGGGTAGCATTATTAAAATGACCGGAGTCGAGTCGTGTATGTAAAAGAAGTAGAAGAAACTATCATTCTGTTTATTTTTTTATTATTTATTTTTAGGATGGCTTGTGTGTGTGTTCAATAAAGGATTTTCAGCTGGATACCAGACTGTCTACCCTGCTTGGATTACTTCCGAATACCAAATTGAGTTAATAATTCTGTATAATATTAATAATATTTCAAAATAAGTTTTTATTTTTTGATTTAGAACATTTTAATTTCGCTACTTCTACTACCATTTTCTGATTTTTTTCTGATTTTTAATATATAGTGATTAACTAAACATAAAGGAATTGAAAAACTTTCACACAGAGAAGTTTCTTACACTGTTTTATTTTGGACCCACTATACCTGCATAGTGGGTTGTTTGAGACTTAAGGGATACCACAGAGATTACTTGTTTCTTAAATGAAGTAAACCAAGATGGCAGAGATATTTGGAAATGCATGAAGAGCTTGACATAATGCTCCAACACTAGTGTTGTTGGATGCAGTAAATCCCAATGTTCATACCACTGAACTATGGAAATATGTCAGGGACTACCACATCGTAAGTGAATTTGTATATGCAAGAAGCTGTTGTTGCCACTATGAACCATGTTGGTACACATCTTTTCCTTTAGAGGTGCTTTGTCATCTACTTGCACTTAACATTTCATGGACTTCAAACACCAACATTGCTGACTAATGCCATGTGAATGGCAGCTTAATGCAGGGCCTGGTAGACATATCTTTGCCTCACCTGCATGCTCTTGGAAGTCATAGATTACCCATTCCAGTGGACACTAAGACATGTGTGTGATTTTATGTATATTAGGTAAAGCAACCTTCCAGCAACCAACAGAGGACACAGTGGGGTATCTCAGGTATCTGCCTCCAGAATGCATAAAATTATCTTGACGCTATGCTGCAGCATGTATATGTAAATATGTGGTTTTCCCTAATCACAGAGAAGAGAGCCAACAGCATGTGATACTTTGCCCTTTCTCTGAGGTACTGGAAACTACAGACTTCACCCATGCTGAATTAAGGCCCCACCTGTTGACCTGGGAAGAAGGTATTTGAGCCAGAAAGGGTATCACTCCATTAACTACTAGGTTGTCCGTAATTTATAGGATATCATCTAAAATGCAAGTGCAAGCCATTCTAGCAGTTTTCATGACTCACACATAAGTTACACAAGTAACCTGGACTAACAGTTTGCAAGGGGTAATTTTCTCCCTGGAACCTCTTATTGGCAATGATGAATATGGCCTGCAGCCCTGCTTAATGACATTAATCAGAAGTCCACAGAATGAAAGAAATCTGTGATACAGCTATGCCCTATTGCAAACCAGGGTCATTGTGAATCATGTTTTTTTGCTTCTGAAGACATGCTTTCACTGTCTGGATGTGACAAATGGTGCCTACAGTATGACTCTGCCACATATGTAAAATGGTTTACTCTAATATGGTTGAACTGCATTTGATAGAATGCAAATAGTTAAAACAATCTGACTGAAAAACATATACCTGAAAATGCACACAACTGAAAACCCATTAGAGTGAAACTCATTTCACTGAATCAGATGTAACAGAAATGTGTACAAGCATGTATGCTGTATGTGGGGATATGATTTGCTAGGGAGCTGAACCTGGAAGATTATGTCTGGATTAGCGCCCCTGTCATGTTGCGCCCCCACATTTATAGGTATTTGTGTTTGTGCGCCAACATTTATTCACTGTGCATGTTTTTTTTCCTTTTCTCTGTGTTAGTATATTTAATTAAGAGGGTTTGAAAGGCAAACCTCCACACTTGGAGGGTGCATGGGGAACTTGCCTCCCAGCAAAAACATGTTTATGGCATATTTTATTATGTCAAATTTTTTCTATGATTTGGGATTTAGTAAAATTACTTTCAGACAAATGGGTTTTCAGGCATGTGCATTTTCAGCCAAATTAATACAATATTGTGATTTTCAGTCAAATGCATTTCGATAATTGTATAGTAAACTGTACAAAAATATTCTCATTATGTGAAATGTTGTATGATATCATACTTATGGGCAGTTGCTGGAAGATAAGCGCTTAACACATCGGGCATTAAAGGCTGAGCCACATGAGAAGCCAGTGGACCAATAAGAAGCAGGAGATCAACATGCTAGACAGAGACATCACAATACACAGTGGCTGTGGCTTGCATACAACTTTGTCTCATTGTAAAGCATAGACATTACAGTAAAAGTAATATAAGCAAACCCAACACCAGACTGTGCTTAGCCATGCATAGGTTAGCCACAATGTTTATCAGACATATGTCTACCAAGTGATAAATTACAATGGGCAGGGCACAGCTATCATCATTGATATGAGAGCAGGGAGCACAAGTGGGCAATTTCTTTCACAGAGAAATGTGTGATTGCTGAGGACAATGTAAAGTAAAATAATACTTATGTGTAGGGACTGGGTCTGAGGGGGCTACTACCATAGAAGGCTTTGTGTTACTGGATGTCCAAGTGTGTGAAGTACTTGGGGCTATGGTGGTAGTGTGTATATGTGTGTGCATGTATGTGTGTGTGTGTCTGCTGGGACATGGCCTCAACATTAGTTGCAGCACTGCAGGTTAATCTACTGGACATGTATAGCTGAGAGTCGGACATCCTGTGCTTCCCCCACCCATTGAACCACCTCTACCAAGAGTTTCTTAGGCTGTACCATGGCTCTGGCTAGATCGTCATATGCTGTAGTAGAGTGAAGTATATCCATTACCAGATATGCCACTGATTCCCAGGGCATCCTCTCTTGGCCATAGTCACCTCCGCAACAGATGTAGCTTTGTAATTGCTAGTACTGTGTGACAGTGACCTAGGTCATCCATGGTCAGAATAGCCAACATTTGTAGAGGAGGCAATGGAAAGCTTCATGGATGTTGCCTGATGCAAGGCATGTGACTATGAAAGGACAAGGCATGTGCAAGCATGTGATTCAGTCTGTCAAAATTATCACACATGCAGGACATACACTCCTGGAGATCATCCTGCACATCTTGCATTAGACGTATTAACAATGAAATGGCTGTGGTGGTACTAAAATGTACCTCCATGATGGCCCTGCATATATTTTGAGTCATGACCATTGATACAGCTACTTCCCTGTGTCTCCAATGAGCACTAGTACTCACCCCTTGGTATATGCCCTTCCCCTATGGGGCTTGTGGCAGATATGGATGACTGATCTCTAGGGGGCTATCACACTACCCTGTGTTTAAGTGGGCCCCATAACCTTTACCCTTAGTATGTTGTGCGTCTCTTATTTCACTGCTGGCACAGAAGTAGTGTCCTGAATTCAGTGGTCACATCCCTGTATCAATCATGCCCACTGTACACCCAGACCATGCTAGTTCATCACCATCATCATCATCAGATCTAGATGATCCTCTGCCATGAGGTGGTAGCAACTCCACAGTGATGTTGTCTGATACTGATTCAACTGTGAACACAACAAGTCAAAAATCAATTGTGTATGAGATCTCACATCTTAAGCCAAAAGTAATGTAGCAGGAATCTAAACAAGTGTTGTGTTTTAAGTACATTTGCAAATGCATATGAAGAAAGAAATACACATACTTTCAGAAACTTGTAACAAGTCTTTTGAAAATACCTGTAACCTCATTCTAACTAGCAGCTCTGTGATGCCTTCTGCAGCATGATGAGGCTCACTGCAGTCTCACTGAGCTTATATTGCACAAAACTGGGCACCTAGGTGCAAAGATTATGCAAATGAAGGCCCAAATAATTATTGTCTCTGACTTGCCCAATGTGTGCATTCCACTTTCTTCCAATACTTTGCATCCACTTTGACACAGCGATGTGCACGTCTAAGGTCTTGTAGGCAACATCATGCATGAGCAGTTAGCACTATAGCTGAACGGAGGTATATGCAGTTCCACATCTTACCTAATTGAAATGGTGACATTGTCGTTAATGCTGTCATAATGGCTTATACTTCAGGGTGCATAGCACAGCTATTGCTGTCATTGTTCACACCCTACAGCCCACTGTACAAATATTGCAATATGTTATATATATATGTGATATTCTTGTCACATGTTGTGCAACTGAGTTACTAAATATCCTAAAACAAGTCCCCCTGCACGCGGGAAGTTGCACGGCAAAAAGAAGAACCAAGTACAAAAAATAAGCCAGCAACAAGTGAGCCGTGTACCAGTAGTTTATTAAACTACTATGACCACATTAAATGCAAAACAGACCGGTTTCGGCCAACAAAAATACTGGCCTTCATCAGTGTATTACAAACAGCACAACAGTGATCAAATCTTTATATAGTAAATGAAAACATATCATTGGTTGAAAATTACATATTAATCAGTGAACTCATGAATATTTATATTTTTAAGTAACAACAATATAAACTTGAAAATATATAAAGGTACAATCATAAATATTCATTTAGTCCCAGATTAAATAAAGCTCCAAGTTTAGTAATCCATTTTTTCTCCCTAGCATCTAATTTCTTATGCCAACCAGATTTATAGGTACGATCACCAATGAGTTTGTCTATAATAATAAAATGGAATTGAGCAGTTGGATGTGTAAGGGTATGTTTCTATAATGCATTGGTGCTTCTTTGACATTTAATATCGCTAAGATGTTCAGACATACGCAATCTAAAAGGTCTTGAAGTCTGACCTATATAGAATGCATGGCAACTGCAACTAGCCATATAGATTACCCAATCAGTGTTACAGTTGGCAAAAAAGCGAATGTCAAAAACTGTACTGCTATTTCTACTTGTAAATTCCTTGGACTTTAACAGGTGTTTGCAATTAACACAATGTCCACAGGGAAAACATCCTATCAATCTATCGCCCAAAATAGTAGTTTGATACAACCCAGGTAGTCTGGATTCAGAATGATGTTTATAGTGATTAAAATAACCAGCTAGATTTTTTCCTTTGCGAAAGGAAAAAGAACATGTATTGGGAATGAATGGCTGAATCTTGTTATCAGCTTTAAGTATATTCCAATTATCTTTGATGATATTCATAAATTTATTGGTATTTCTGCCAAAAGTAGTAGTAAACCTTAGTATATTAGATGATGCACATTTATTTTTATTTTTATAAATCAATAAATTATCTCTGTGCAGACCCATGGCATGAGTCTGTGCCATAGTGACATATCCTGAGCTATAACCTCTGTTCATAAATCTATTGTGTAGATCACGAGCATGATGTTTAAAAATAACATCGTCTGAGCAATTCCGTCTAATTCTTAACTGAGTTACCCCACATTGCTCTGCAGTTTTATTTTACAAACTGGTTCATGCATGGCCATGAGATGGCAGTGATATTTCTTTGCTATCTGCCTACTGCATGAGGGCTATGAAGGTCCCCAGTATAAAACAAAGAGATGGAATTCTCTGGCCAGAGCTGTGACAGTTGCTACGAGAATCCTGTGTGTAGTGAAGCAATGCTGACATCATTACAGCAACCTCAAGTAATGTCATTCCCAACTTCCTTGACTGGTGGAAGACCAAGGTTAAGCTACACCCCCAAAAATATACTGTAAGTAGTTTTTCTCACATACATATTGCCAGTATGGGGTATCCACATCTTAAAATACTGGCTCATGTAGTGAATTCCGTCATGCTTATGTGAGCCAATATTTTTGAGTTTTAGTGTTTTTAGTCTGCACGGACAAGTTCTTTGTTTAGGTATCCAAATCTTACACATTTGTGTTCCTCTCCACAGTCCCTAAGCAATAGCAAAGAATGTGCAGCTGCACAGCAGTAGGACTGAGTGTCTTACAAGGTGACAGGGTGAGTACATCTGTTTGTCCTGGTACAGGTAAGAGCACTGTCATAAGTTCTGTGTAGTTATTCATGTTGCAGATTGTGAGTATGTCAAATACCTGCAACTGTAGTCTTGTCATTGTAGATTCTGTCCTTTGATGCCAGTTCTCCAAGTTCTCCAGTTCAAAAGTAGCACTGATTTATGTGGGTTTGAGTCCAAGTGTTGATTTTGTACAGGGCCAGAAATGTAATGAGATGAGAGTGTTTGTTGTACTTTTAAGTACCTATATATATATATATATATATATATATATATATATATATATATATATATATATACATACATATATACAGTTCTCTCCCCCACCCTCTTTTTCACTGTCCTTTCTGTTATATACTTTTGGTTAATGTTTACACTGGTTTTCACCATTTATTTTACAGTTGTATGTAGTAGCATTTAGACCTGGAAACATCACTCCTGCAAGGACTGCAGCCCCACCAGGTGGCATCACCATCTGCTCCACTTGCGAGACAGCCTGCCAAGGTCACCTCTCCAGCTTGAAAATTACCTGCAGGAGACACACCATTGAGTCCTGCTACAGAGGTGGGGGCTGTTGCTCCCACTGGTGGAAGTGGATGTGGTAGGTGGGGCTGGCACTTTTGATGCCACCAAGGCAGCTACAAGGTGGGGAGTTGGTTGATTGATTTCTAGATGCCTGTATCTGCCATATAGAGACCTTTCTCCTGTGGTCCATTGAGTTGCATCCTTGTCCTGCAGTGGCTCCTCAGTCTGAGCCAGGGTCCAGTACTGAGGGAGCCCAGGGTGGCATTTAGTCTCCAACTGAGTCAGAGGTGGGCAGGGAACTCAGCCTTACACCCCCCATCCTATCCCCATCATGGTGTTACTGTCCCTTTTGTGTCTATGGTCACCCTTGCTTGCTGTTCACTCCTTTCAAACAGCATTGTCTACCCTCTGTCTTAATGTCAGCTTCTCCCTTGTGCTCTCACTTCTTAATTGTGTCATTACCTCTAATGTCAATCTCATTTTTCTTCTATGTGCATTCATTTCCTGTGATCATAAGCCTAACCCTCTGTCCATTCTACCAGCTTTTCTTTCTTCCTTTCCCAACTAGCCTTCTTGAAGTACCTCTCAGCTGTATATTTGTTCTCAATTGCTAGATGTACTGCACAACTTTTTGTTACAGTTTGCTGTTCCCACAGTTAAGAGCTATTCCTCTTGTATAAATAAAATAGTTATCCCTTCATTGTTCCCTTTTATAATACCTGCCGTTATACACTCTTCCATCTGTTGCCTTACCCTGATCACTAGTGTTTTCTGGTAGTGTGTAAAATTATAAATGTTATTGTCCTTTAATAATTACCATAAAAACTCCCACTTATTATCTTGCACCTTCTCCCAATCCCTTATTTTCTTTTCTCTCTTTAAAAAAAGACTGTTTTCCACTTCCATCATTCTATTCTGTAACTGCCTCGGCTCTTCATCCAACCTCTGAGCTCTGACCTTACACTGCTCAATTAACTCCAATGTATTTCTTAATTTGTATTCTAGGTATCATTTTAAACTTATCCCAGTCTGTTAAAAATATGTGTTCCGTACATGCTATCAATAAAAATCACTTTATTAAGCTCCTAACACTACTATTTAACTGCTTGCTTCTTAATCTATAATGTTTTTCCTTGCATAAGGATATACCTGAGCAAACCTTACCCACTCATAAAGTATGATCTGAAAGAGATAACTAGATCATCCGTAATCTCCCTAAGCAAATATATTGTGTTATGACATATATTTTATCTATCAATGACCATGTACTAAACCTCCTAGACATACAAGTGTATTGCTAACTTGGTAGCTTGATATCAGACAACAATGTTAAGCTCATTGTTTTCATGTAAGCTGTTATATAACTCCACATATTAGCATATGTCATTTTAGGGCCCCTATCACTTCTATTGCAGTTCCAACTATGTTCGCATCCCCCTATATAAGTAATAATACTCTCCTGAAGAGCAATCTTCTCTGTCATAATACTTCTACACTTAAATATTAACCCAAGGGTGCACTGGAGGTTGTAATAATGGTTAAGGTGTTTACTCTCCAGACACAAGGTACAGGGTTTGATTGTCATGTTTGAAAGGGGAATTGGCTAGGCTTAAAATAGCTTGTAAGGACAGCTAGCCTAGTATTTAACTATAAACCTATGAACTATGAAACACGTTTGCTCCTATGTATCCCTTCCATACCTCTTAGTACCAGAAATCTGGACAAAGCCTAAAATAATTCAGGGACAAAGGCCAAAAAATAAGGACAGAATTTAAATATTGCTGTTATAGGCTTGGAAAGTTCCTGGAATAACAGCATTTGTCTTAGCATGCATTTTCTGAAGGAAATAAAGCATGAAACCAAATGTATGACATTATTTAGTTATTTCAATCCTCAGTGATTTACCAGAGAACCACAAATTTTATGTGGAATAGGCCAAGAATATGAGGCAAAAATCTGGCCATTCTGCGAAAATCTGAACAGTTGAGAGGTATGATCGCTTCACTCCTACAAAGCAGCCAATTACATCAAGGATCATCTTTTCAAATGTTAGTGGCATCTAAAGAAATAATCATATCCTCAACTTTGGTGAACATCTAGAAGAAATTATTAACTTCTTAGGTTTATAGGTTCATAGGTAGGTACTAGGCTATTGGCCCTAGGACCTATATAAGCCTAGCCAAAAAATGTACCCTGGTTTTCGCCACCCAAGAAAATTATTTTCCTGTGCCCCTGTCGAGCAGAGCCACAGAAATGATCCCTGGGGTGAATTTCCCATTTCCCATCCAATCATCAAGATTTTTCTTGAAGAGTGCTAATGAGGAGCTCTGTTTGACATAGATAGGTAGTCTGTTCCAGAGTATGGGAAGTCTCTGGGACAGGAATCTATCCCTCCAGCATGTTCTGTTTATTGTGGTGACAAGGTTTAGGTCCCTGGAGCATGTAGCTCATGAGGGATTATGATTTCTTTAAGTGGAGCATGTCCAACAGCTCTGTGTTCGACATAGCCTTGTATGTTAGGCAGAGATCGCCCCTGAGTAGGCGATATGCGACGGAGTAAAGCTGCAGTTTTTTGAGACAGTCTGTGTAGGGCATCTGTCTGAGGCCAGTAATCCTCTTTGTGAGGTATTTCTGTGGTCTTTCCAGTTGTTGTAGAGCTAGCCCTTAGCTCTCAGAATGGACTAAACTGCTGCCCACAACTAGCTGTCTTTAACCAATGCATCATACACTGCTTAATCCAAGTGCATGTTTTACAATGCCAGTTTCCGTGAGTCTAACCTCAAATATGTAAATGTATTATTTTTATTTTGTGGATTGTTTAAACCCTTAACATTTCATGGTAGCAGTATCACCCTTTTTCATTCAACTTGATTGTCTTGTTCACCTCCTTTTTTGTAAATACTATATCAGCTTCATTCTAGTCCCCCCACTCTCCATGTTCATAGGTGAATACTAAGCTAACTGCCCTGAAGGGTCATTTTAAGCCTAGCCAATAACACAAGATCAGAATCAAACCCTGTAACTTTTGTCAGTGAGGCAAAGACTTTAATCATTATGCCAATTTCACCCAAAGAAGTGTTCCTGTCCAATGCTAGTTTTGTGATTTAACATTTAACAGTGTTTTTATAGGTAACTACTAGGCTAGCTGCCCTTGTGGGTCATTTTAAGCCTAGCCAGTTTCCCTTTGAAAGGTAGGAATCAAACTGTACTTTGTGTCTGCAAGGTAAACACCTCAATCATTATACCAACTCCCAACTCATTAAAGGTTCATAGGTTAATACTTGACTATTTGTCTGCCAGAGATTAGACTCAAACTCTCTACCTTGTATCTGTTAGTCATGATACTTCAGTGTACCATTTAAACTATGCATTAAACCATTTAATAAGAGAGAAATTATACAAGCCACTTAACAAAGAGAAACAAGGCTTCCCATTCCCGACCATAACTACCTAATTCATCTACCTGTTGTTATAGGTGACAACATATCTTCTTGTACTTTAATTTGACTTATGGTCTTGCTAATTTGTTCAAAACATTTAGTTTCTCGGGTTAGATATTGCTCTTATAAGCTTGGAAAGTTCCTGGAATAACAGCATTTGTCTTAGCATGCATTTTCATCTTAATAGTTATCTTAAGCTGATAAACTGTCTCTTTCACGTCTTGTACTTCCTTTGTTCTTATTCTTTTCACCAGTTCAGTCCAGTTTAAGACATATACTCACTGTTTCCATTGATTTTCACCTTTGTCAAAACCAGTCCTACAAGAATCTAATTTAGTAACGGTTGATTTATCATCTTTAATGGTTCATAATAGTGTAGATGTCCATAAATATATTGTTGATTATCTAAGTTTCATCAGTTCATTTTAGTTCATTCACCCAGCATGTTTCTGTAGATGTCTTTAAGCATTTTGCTTCTGTGCTATTTAGGGTACAAACCCTCCTGAATCATCTTCTTTCACTTTGTTTCTAAAGTGTTTCAGTTTATTTCATGCAGCTGTCCTCATTTTGTGACTTTGGACTTTTCTTTCTGAAGAAAGTCCTTTTTTTTGCCATGTATCTTCTGTGGCATCTGTCCTTTCTGACTTCAACATAGAAGGCCCACCCATGAGACCCATCTTAGATGGCAGGAACTTTATAACTTACCTATGTGTTAAGGTAGTTGACACTATTCTGAAGAAATATTTAACTACTGAACATAAAATATGTAAAGATTTGTGGACATTTCTAAGTAGAATTAATGACTTAGAATTTAATGCTGACTATAATTTTTTAACTGTTGACGTGAAAGATCTTTATACATCAATTCCGCACATAGAGGGTATTGAATGGGTCTTGTATATGCTGAGGCAGAAAGGTGCACCCCCCACAGATATATCTCTGGTAGAAGAACTCTTAGAGATCATACTCACAAATAATTTTATTATTTTTGACAATGAATACTATTTACAAATGACGGGTGTAGCAATGGGATCTCCCTGTGGTGCTAGCTTTGCGAACTTAGTAATGGCAAATTGGAACTTGAATTTGTATTTAATATTAGTCGAGTATGGGATAAAATGCATTTTTTACTCGGTATTTGGATGATATTTTTATTATTATTAAAAGCCACAGTAAAGTAGCTTCAGAATTACAATTTACCTCTAGTTGTCACCAGGAGGTGATTTCATATTTGGATGTTGAACTCAGAAAGGACAGATGCCACAGAAGTTATGTGGCAAAGATTTTCAGATAAAAGCACTTATTCAAATGCTTTCTTACATTTTTTGAGCACTCACCCATTTTATCAGAAGCAATCAGTTATAAAAGGCCAACTTGTAAGAGCTGCAAGAATGGTAACTTTGGATGACGAATTTATTTAGAATGTGAAAATTTGAGAGGAATGTTTCAAAGACGGGGTTAGTCTGATTCATTATTAGTGAATATAATTGCTGTGGTGCAGAATAAAAGGAGCACTGGGGTTTATGAACCAATTTTAAGTAAAAGAATGACGTTATTTTCAGATATGGAGAATTTAAATGACTCCAGGAATGTAACAAATTTAACACATTGCCCCACTAATAATAACTTTTTTGTAAGTTTTATTACATCGTATAGTTTGGATGCATTGAACCTTAGAAGTATCATTAATAAAAATTGTGGCCATCTTACTGATGATATATCTATTACAGCAAAAGTGGGAGAGTGACTGAAATTGATATTTAAAAGAGGAGATAATATAAGAAACTTACTCGAGAACAATGCTCCATGTACTTCAAAGCATCCTGGTATATTTAGATGTGAAATGTGTGCATATTGTAAATTTATGGACGAGGGTAGTGCATTTAATGTAAATGGAATGAGATTCAACACTGATAGGAGATTTAATTGTAATTCTAAAATGGTGATATACTTGGCTAGGTGTCAGAGATGCCCTGCTTACTATGTCGGGAAGACAGAAAGAAAGTTCAAAGAATGATTATATGAACACATATAATATTAATAGGGGCAAACCTGAAAATACCCTAGAAAAACATATTGCATTACATCAAGATCATTCTTTTAAATTTTGAGTTATTGATCAGATTGCTCCTGACAAGAGAGGCGAACCTAGTGCTTTAAAATTAGAAAAACTAGAATTACTTTGGCAAATTTGTTTGAATGCTTATTGTTACCCTGGTTAAAAGATGTTTGTTCTATATTATGTTTGCTAAAACTAAAAAGTTTAGTTAGATAGATTATGAAGATAAAATATTATAAGTATTGGATTAATGTATAATGTTTACTTATTTTTATTTAATATACATGTTTCTTTAAATGAGATGGGGGGAGGATTCCTATTGGGAGTGAATGTAACACATGACCAAGATGGAGGGATTTTTAAATGCAAAAGTTTTGGTTTTAATTTATCTGAGGAAGTTCATGTTATTAACTGGATGGAAAGCACTTAATATAATACTTGTTTGGACTGCTCCTGGGGTTGTCATTACTTTGGATTGGTGTTCTGACATAGAAATGTCACATTCTTATGGACAGGGAATATAGCAAATGATCAAAACAAAGAGCAGCTATCATTGGCATGGATCTTGGAAGCTATACTTATCTCACTGTTGTCTTCACTGAGATAAGATGCACAGACGTAGGTCAGATGACAGCAGTAGATGGAGGGCTACATACTTATGGAAAGGAAACCCTGATGAATAAGGATATATCCATGGCATTAACGAATATCTTGTATCACAATTTCAGTAAGCTTTACTGTTATATTTATTACCATATATACTACAACATTTAATGCCAGAAAGAATGCCAAATAGAAAAAAGCTCTGAGACAGCCATGACAGAATTCTGAATGGCACCACATAGATAGGCATGGACTTTTTACTGGAGACTTCAGTGGTAAAGTCTTACTTGACTCAGATCTCTGGAATGGTGCAACCTGGAAAGGAGGGTTAGAAATATAAGCTTCAGTAACATCATCTTAGTGAGCAAATGTGCAATGCCAATCTGGCAGTCATAAGCACCACAATCAGATGACAAATAATAGCCTGCTTGAAATCATCCTGTATTCTGACACTACCACATTTGTATCACTGTATCTTCCTGGAGAGACCATTGCCTCACCAGAACTATCATGAATACTAAGATCACTTAGAAGAAAAAAATTCAGCCAGATTCAATGCTTATGTATTTTTTTGCTCTTAAAGGCCAATTGGTTCATATGGATTTCCACCAGCATCTCTGACTCCAGGCAAGGTCTTCTACCATACTCACAACTATTTCAAGAGGTACACAAATGATTTCAAGACTACTATCCACTCAGCACATGCCAAATCCACATGTAACTTAGCAGTACCAAGATTGGTCTCACGATACTTATATATATAGTATAGCAATATAGTTCAAGATTGCTCAGCTAAAACATAAGATGTCACTATACACAAAAATGGTAACAATGCCATAGAAATAAAGAGGCTGCTAATATAGCCTATGAAGTTAATGCTAGTTTAATTTTGGAATAAAGTCTTTCAGCCTCTGTTCATGTGCTCTGCATCTCTAGCAAGTCACATGACTGGGTCAGGATGCCTGGCTCTTTTTTTAAAATGCCTTTTAGGTCTTACACATTTAATACATTTACCATGTAAATAAAGAGTTATACCAAGAACTCAAAGCAGAACTTAATCAAGCAAGTCAAGATAAGAAAATGTAATGGTGACAAAGCACAGTCAGGGAGATTCAGCTTTCTACTGATAAACTTGCTAAGCAGATCTTTTTTGGAGGCTATAATGGCTATGTATTGCTCAAGCCTATATGTTCCCACTGATTTTAGTACTGCCTGATATTCCTAAATGTGAAAGAAGTCATTTAATCTAGAAGGGTGTAATCTGTGATAGATGCTGCAATAAACTGGTCTTCCAGCCCTCTCTAAGAGAATAACTTGCCTTTGTCCTGCAATCAAAGAAGCAACATGTGCTACTAATAAGACTAAGAACAGCAAAGCTGTAAGGCTAGATGGCATATCAAAGTATTAAGAGCACTTTTTTGCTTCTCTGCATCATCCTACTGCCTTCTACACATTGCCTCGCATGTCCGTCACTGGGTCTACCAACTTTTCCTGTGCCTCCCCAAGACTTGTTCCAATGCAGCTGGGGCTGGTGCAAATTCTAAGGGCATCCTGGGGCTCTAGCCAATGCCATTTAACTGGGGGTATTTACTTTTGATGACCCATTCCATTACTCCCTCCCCTCCCAACCTTGTTCCATGGTTGCCCCTTGGATGCAACCAGGTGTCCATGATTGCATCCAAGGGGCAGGCATGCCCTCTCATTGTGACATCCTCAACCTCCACCAGGGATAATCATAGGGAATGCTCATGGAAACACCTTCTCCTGTGATAAGCATGCCCATCCCTTCCCATCATGCCGTCAGTTGCCTGAGCCACTAATTAAACTCAGCTCATCCCTCTATGCCCACTAGAGCAGCTAGATGAAGTCTTTAAAGGTGGGATTAAAGAGCTTCTGCCAGATATTCATTAAATTACCCTGAAACTGAAAAAATATAGTAAATTTCTGAAAATCTGAGAATACTGGTATTACTACTGTCTTCTTACACATTAGTATTTAAAAATTATCAAGACATTGGTTTGCTCTTTACTACAAGGAAATGCTCACTTTTCTTCTTCTGAAACATCTTCTTTCCTTTACACACAGAAGTGCCTTTAGAATTTCAGTAGAGATTTAAACACACTTACAGGACAACAGATCCAAGTGTCAGAAACAACATCAAGGCCTATGTGTAGATTTCATTGACTTTAAATTGTGTAGCCCTGTAGAAGGACTGGCAAAATATAGCTACCTTACCAAATTCATTGATTTTGATGTTTTTGTATGACCAAGTGAATGCATCATTCTCTACAGAGGTTCAAAGATCAGTCTATTCAACAAACAAAATGGAATCCAGGAATGCTGAACCATTACCACAGCACATTTTTCTCTTCTCCTAGTAGTCACTTATTCATCACCAAAACTGTCCAATGCAAATGACACAGAATATAAAACATACAGAGGGCTCACCAATCTTGAAGGTCTAGAGTCTGGATTATGACTGAAAGGAAAGGGGTACATAAACCAGCTTGCCTGCCTGTCAGGTTAAGAAATACATAGACAGACAGACAAATAGATAAACGTAGGTACTGGTCTGATGAAAGACTTGTGTTTCCAAAGCACACATTTTTACTTCTGGTATCCTGGTGACTCTACCATTCTTGCATAGCTGAAGAGTCTACCTCTAAGTTGCAGATGATAGCATTTTTGAAGCTTAACCATATATGGATGCTTACCACGTTGTCCCCTCACAGCAAGAGGCTCTCCCGTTCGATTCTCGGCTGGAGCGCCTTCTGTGTGGAGTCTGCATGTCCTCCCTGCAGTCGAGTGGCATTCAAAAGACATGCATAGGGCATGCCTTCGTTGAAGGTTGGGTGTCAAGCTGGCACCTCGGCACTGTAAAAATCTACTGCCAATCATTAGCGGACCGGAGTTCCGCTGTGGCGTCCTCTAACCGGGAAAAGCCGAAAGAAGAAGATCCATATATGGATGCTTACCCATACTCAAGAAGAACAAGGTGTTCTAGCTACCTGCTATTCGTTTTGCAAATGACCCTCCATAAGTCATTACCATCATTTTATTTTTTTTTTTTTATTTTACATTTGTTGACCGGGAGGATCCGACTGGATACATGTCCATTTTCAGCGGAGGCCCGGGGAGAAAAGCTCCAAAACATAGGTACAAAAACAATTTGAATAACAGTGAAATATTATTTTACATTCAAAGTTAGAACATATGTTGTTCAATTATAATTTATTTAAAAATGAGAGGATTTAGGATAGTAGGGAGAAGTAGGAGAGTCAGGTGTAATGACTGTTAGTATAGACGAAGGTTAACTACCCCGGATTTAGGCAGTGACAATTTCGTATTGTACCCAGATGTGTTTTTAGCTTAGCTTTGAATTGACTTAATGTAGACATAGATATAATATCATGGGGAAGTTTGTTCCAAATTTTACCTGCAGCATTGTTGAGAAGGGAGTCACCAGCAGAGTTATTAGTTTTGAATGTTTGGATTAGGAGACGGTTGGATGACCTCAATGGACGAGGATTGTTGCATAGAGGAAGCAGCATTTTGAGGGAAGGAGCATATTCAGGGTTATATATAATTTTGTGTGTAAGGACTAGTAGATTGAAAGAAATAAGGGTAGGAAGCTCAGACCAGTTAAGCTTGGCTAAGTTGGTACAATGATGGGTCCTATATGGTGACCCAGTGACAAACCTAGCAATATGATTGTAGCAGTTAGAGAGTTTGTTCATGACAGTTTTGCTTATGTTATGAAGTAAGGGGGACGAGTACAGGAGTGATGAGAGAAGGTGAGTCTGGGCAATGGCCATTTTAGCTTGAGGGGTCAAGAAGCTATTTATTCTATATAAGGAGCCTAGTTTCTTATTAATGGTCTTGATCATTTGGTTTATATGTATATCATATTTTAGTTCGTTGTCAATGGTTACCCCTAGTAATTTTGTTGAGAGATCTGGAGAAATTATGGTCCCATCCTTGGCTTGGATAGTAAAATTAAAGGGGCAAGACTTATTTGTTGGAAGAAACAACAACATTTTAGTTTTTTTAGGATTCAGAATCAGGCGCCGATTGGAGAGCCAGTGTTCTATTTTGCTGAAAGTGGACTGGGTTATCACTTGTAGATCTGAGGGAGTTGTACCAGAGCAAATTAACGTAGAATCATCTGCATATTGTATGCAACTAGCATTAGGAATAACTGTATGGAGATCATTGATAAAGATGGAAAATAATAGTGGCCCTAAAATAGATCCTTGCGGGACTCCCAATGTATTGGGTAGTAAGTTAGAGAGTTTGGTCTGCCATAAAACTGCTTGTTTTCTACCGGATAGGTAGGAAACAAACCATTGTACAGCAGTATTGTCAAGGCCGAATGAGGGCAATGTATTAACTAGAAGTTTATGATCCACCATGTCGAAGGCCTTCGACAGATCCAGAAATAATGCAGATGAGATTTTATTATTATTACGATGGGAGTTTATGGTGTTTGAGAAGACAAGGAGGGCTGAGGTAGTGCTATGGAGGGGTCTGAAACCATGTTGGTTATCAGTCAGTAGATGGTTGACAGTTAGGTGTTGCATGAACTGTTTCTGAACACATTTTTCCATTATTTTTGCTAGAGGGGAAAGTATGGATATGGGCCTATAGTTTGAGAGATCAGTGGAAGTGCCTCCCTTGTGGAGAGGAATTACATATGATATCTTCCAGATCTCGGGAATTTTGGCCTCTGCTAAGGAACGGTTGATGAGGATTGACACTGGATAAGCAATTACTTCAGCTGTTTTTTGCAAATATTCAGCTGGGAGGTGGTCAGCAGAGAGTGTTGAGGGTTTTAGTTTTTTAATTAATCTACAAATAAATGAGGTTGGTACAGGTTGAAAGGTAAGTAGGGGAATATTATTGGGTGTTCGAGAGTCAAAGGTGTGAGGGCTGGGTGGTAATTGATTAGATAGAGTTTGAATTGTCTCAGTAAAGAAGTGGTTAAAGCTATTGGAGACATCGACAGAGGTTTTATCAATGAGTGTGGCAGGGACAGGGGTAGTAGTACACCCAGGGTGAAGAAGTTGATTTAGTCCAGCCCAGAATTTTTGTGGGCAGTTTTGGTGGTCAGTTTGCAATTTACAATAGTATTGTCTTTTATCAAGTAATATTTGCCTTTTGGTTTCATTCCTAAGTTGTCTGTATTTAATTTGGTCCAGAGGGAGTTTAGTAGTACGCCAGGCAGACCACGCTTTATTTCTGAGATTAATTTTCTGCCTTGTTTCTTTTGTTAGCCAAGGAACATCTACAGTTTTGGTTTTCTTTGAGCGAATGGGAGCATGAGATTCAAGAATTTCTAGGAATTTTTTGTTAAAGTATAGCACTGCTTCATCTAGGGGTAGATATTTTAGTATTGTCCAGTTACAAGAGGAAAGTTCTAGTTGTAGTTTAGATAAGTCAAGTTTCTTTTTATTTCTAACAGCTCTGAGTGTGGGTTGCTTAGGAATGATTAACTTATGCTTAATGATGTACGTAAGATGGTGGTCACTTAAACTATCGGGGAGAGTACCGGATGTATAATGGTCAGGGTGACTATTTATTAGCACCCAGTCAAGTAAACTGTCTTTCTGTTTAGATTTCCCTAGCCTGGTGGGGGTATTAATAATTTGCTTGAAAGAGTAGAGGTTAATGTGTGTAGTGGGAGCTGAGGGGGCACAGGCATTCCAGTCTATGTTGAAGTCTCCAAGAACTAAGGTTTCTTGAGGGAAATGAATAGAAATCCAGTAAAGGGTAGATTCGAGGGTTTCTATATTATTTCCTGGAGGAATATACATGCAAATAATATAGATAAATTTATTGCTGTTAATTTGAAGCTTGGAGATTAGTATTTCTGCATTGTTAAATTGAGGTGGTTGCATAACGTCAGTAGACACAATTAGATCAGCTTTATAGAGTATGGCAACCCCTCCTCCTTTCTTAGGGACTCGGTCTCTCCGATGAATATTGTAACCTGGGATTAATATTTCATTGGCGGTAGTTGTGGGTTTTAACCAGGTTTCAGTTAGACACAAGATGTCTGGGGAAAGGTCTAATAGAACTGTGTGAAGTTCATGTACCTTGTTGTTTATGCTTCTGATGTTAAGATGACAGGTTAGAAAGGAGTAATCTTAGAGAAAGTACAGCCTGTACCCTCCTTCAGTAGTCACGTCTCTCTAGAAGCTGGCAATGTGAGATTTAAGGTAGGATCCAATTTGTTGCTCCTTGTTTGTAAAACTATTTTAGCACATCTTCACTAAATGTTACCTGTATGAGCACCAATACATGGGTATTTAGTTTTGTTATCATCCTAACTTTTATTACAGATTTGAACCATGGGTGACCTACCAGTATTGTCTAAATAGCTTGAAGAGATACTGACAGCAATGCTTCTTGTGTATCTGTATTATGCAGGAAGACTTCATATGGATTTTAGTGTTCTTGCTGAATCCTATCTCGCAGTTACTGAAGTACTGAAGTATTGGTACTCAGCCATCAACTCTACTTGACTGGACACAGTTTAGGTGTCTGATTCTCAGCCTATCTCAGTCATGGTGAAGGAAATACTATAATGACATACTTAAGGAAGGTGCACCTGAATAAAACAAAAATGGTACAGCTGGGAGACACTGGCTACCAAATGTCTTAGCAGAGTTACAATCAACTCCTTTCAAGAGAAACAATCTGTCTGCCTCCAAAACTGGGTGGAAGGAAGGAAAGAAGAAGAAAGTTTGCTTAACTGATACCCATAACACATGGAAAAATCAGCATTTTTTTTTTCAGAGAAATTGGGACCAAGACTGCATTGCTGAATGACATCAGGCTCCATCACAGAGCCAAGGCAGAGACTGTCTGCCAGTCAAGGGACTGTTGCCTTCATCAACAATGATTAAAGGCATCTTAATGCCTACCGCCACCCTGAATCCTTACAGTTATTTACAACAAGAATATTATCAATATGAAAGTTATAATTTAGAAAAAAGGGGGTGCTAATCCTCAAAGGTAATTTATGCACTTTAATTTGCATTTAGGTAAGACAATCATTTTCTGACCAGCTGTATATATTATCAAGGGGAAACTAAACCAAAAGCTGACCCTGAAAAGTAACTGTTAGTGTGGACATTTTTATATCATCTGTAGACATCAACACTCATAATTCTCTTTATATATTTAAATCACAGTCAAGTTGTGTTGTAGTTCAGGAACATGCAGTGTGTACATTATCGTGCTGTACACATACAGATGCAGTGTACTGGGCATGTTTATAGGAACAGGGAAAAAGAGTTAAGACACACACACGCTGCTATTAAGATGCATGGTACAAGTTCAAGTGACGAATTGCATGAAGTAGTCATAGATACGAATGTGCACAGTGCGCATTAAGTAGGTGGCGGTTGCTAGCGGACGGAATGTGCTTAAACACCAACTCATTTTCACTTTTAGCACAGAACAGCACGCTTTTAGCTGTGCAGTATTCATGAAAGGTGCAGTTACAAAAGCAGTAGTGATGGGGAATTATGTGAGGGTAGGTTGTTTCTAGGAATCATAGTAGAGTAACGTTATTATGACTGTCAGTTATAAATGTTTAGGAACTGAGACAAGTAATACTAGACGGCTCTTACAAGCGAGTTCAGGCAAGAAATCTTAGCGTCAATTGGGTTATAAGTTATGTAGTTTAACACTTAAATCACAAGCATCTACTTTTTTTTTTCCCCTCAGAGCTGCATATGTCTAAGGACAATATAAATGAGAAAAAAACGTATCAGTAATTTTTTTATAGTTATTGTTTCAGTTAGTTGCTATATGTTACAGCTGTGTCTATGGAACATTTTAGATGGCTTGGTGAAAGATTCTTCTGGCTGATTCAGTTATATTCTAAGATAACTTTTGGATGGTTTAGAAAAATAGCTTCTTTATAAAAAAAATATTTATTTCCATAGACTGTTTTTAATAGTCAAAAAAGAAAAACTTCACAATGCTCCAGGAACTCATAGTTGGGGACACTTCTAACAAAGTTTTCTCCTTTTGGACATTTTACAAATAGGTGATGGAAATATGCTGTGAAGAAAATTCTACAGCTGTGCAGGAATCTTATGTGGTAACTGATGTGCCTTTTTATCTAGCAAGTTAAATATTTGATTTTTAATGCTCTGCTTATAATTTATTTTTGTTATAAATAATCTAATAATTATCTAATTGCCCTTACACTTCAATGACGTTCCAGGATTCGTAGGGCGTTAGGCTACATTGTCTATTTACTCACAAATTATAAGGTAATGAATATAATGAGCAACTTACACCACAAGTGTATTTACACAGGAATGAGTTAACAACTTCTATAAGGTGGAGACAACATGGTTTCCCACCAACAACCCTTTAAAATATGATTAAGAATCAAACAACCATACAGAATAAAAACTAACTCTGTATCGTCAAGGACCCCCAGATCATGAGAGGGCTTGGGAAGGGAAATATTAGAACACCCTTTTAGAGCTTGTTTCTTGGGTTCTGGTATTTCCTATAACACCATTTAACTCAATGAGTAGATTAGTGATCCACCCAAAGGCTGAGACGAATTTTCCAGGAGATATAAGTATATTTTACGAATAATACACACTAAAAGGAATAAAGATGTAAATTGGAATAGAGATATACAGTGACATACACTTTGCATAGTCCTATTTTGACAAGATTGATTTGTTCAAAAGTACCTTTCTTTTGGGGAAATAGAACTTGGGTTTTACTAACAAGATTTTGAACATGTTAAATAAATTTGTGAAGTCTTACTAACCATTATAAACAAGTATTTGCATTGTTTCTTTACAATTAAGATATGCTCTGAATGAGTTAGTCAGTATTGTAATTCGAGACAGCGTAGCTCTCTAGCCGTTGTATAACTGAGGTCTGTAAACTGGGATACATATTTCTTATATTGTACTTGTGTTTTATCTTAGTAGTTAGAAAGTTTTTGTTTCAAATGTTTGCAACTCGTTCAAATAGTATATGTATTCCAGCCTCTCCCAGGGTGAAGGAGAATGTGGTTATGCACGGGAAGAATGCTGGGGGAGTCGCCCATCTATTGCTATATGATATAGTGTACTTTATTATGCCCTCTGTGTTACATTTTTATACCATAGAAAGGATTAACCTCTACTGTTACCTACAAATGTTAGGAATGTTATGTGGAAGATAGCCTCATGGAATGTCAAAGGCTTACAATCTGATAGCAAAAGAAAATTAATTCTTCATCTGTTGTTCAAATCCAATTTAGATTGCATTCTATTACAGGAAACACATTTGTTAAAAGAACAATGGAACACCATAAATAATAAAAAATGGATTAAGGAAATTATTGCGGCGGGGAATAGAACTAATAAAGTGGGGGTAGCTATCATTATTAAAAACTCCTTTACTCACACTATCTTAAAACAAGACTTTGACCCTGAAGGTAGATGGTGTTACTTGGTAACTAAAATGGACAACTTGGATAAACCTATTTTGATTTTAAACCTATATGCCCCTTGTACGCTCCAACACAAATTCATTATGAACTTATATAACATCCTTCACAACTTCCCAGGGCACTACTTTATAGTGGGGGGAGATTGGAATTCTATCCAGGACCCGATTCTGGACAGATCTAATAAGCTCTCCTCAATTAATTCACAGACCCTCTCCGCTATTTCAGAATTTAAAAATGACTTTAATCTATTTGATCCCTACCGCAATAATCCCGATAACCTGAATAACAAAGGCTATACCTTTTTCTCACAGTGTCATAAGACCTGGTCCAGGCTGGACTTTTTTCTAATCTTAGACATATTTCGAAAATTTACAACTACTGTCTGCACCGAACCGAGATCAATTTCTGATCACTCAAAGATTACATTAACTATAGAGCGATCCCGCCCTTCCCCCCCTAATAATTTGTTGAGATGCTGGAAACTTAACCCTAATCTACTAGGAAAGGCCAATATTAAGAAAGAAATTAATACCTTATTAGATCAATGTATACTTGCCATTAAAGATACCAACACTCCGTATGATATAACATGGGCTACCACTAAGGTTGTGATCAGAGGGTTGTTAATTAATAAATCCGCCTATTACAGGAATAATTTTATCTCTGAAGAGAGGAGTATACAGGAAGAATTAAGATCCCTAGAAACACGAATTCAACAAAACCACTCATCAGATTTAGAGAAAGAGATCAACCAATTACAGTTAAAGTTAATATCCCTACAGGCTGAAAACCTATCATTCTACGAGATCAAAACCCTGGCTAACTATTCACACTGGGCTCAGCTTCCCTCTAGGTTTTTGGCGAGATTAATAAATCCGCATAGTAACACTCCCCCTATTTCAAAAATTAAGGTTCATCAAAAATATATATGTAACACACAAGACATTATAAAAATATTTGAAGAAATATATGAAGAAGTATACAATCCTATCCCTAGTACTATAGACGAGCACGAACTAAGCTTATTCCTTGACAAACTAACAATTCCAAATATTGACGAACATCATCAATCTTTATTAGCAGCCGATATCACTCAAAGGGATACTATGTCTGCGATTAATAACCTTAAAAATAATAAAGCACCAGGACCAGATGGTTTCACAGCGGAATTTTATAAAGCTTTTGGTCATAAACTAACAACTATTCTATGTCATCTCTTTAATTTCATTATCCAGAAAGATGTCTGCGACCCCCACCTAAACGCATCCCGAACTATCCTAATTCCCAAACCAAATAAAGACAATACCAATCCTAATAACTATAGACCCATCTCTATCATTAATATAGACATTAAAATTTTGGCAGCTATTTTAGCAAGTAGGTTGAAAGCCGTGATTAATAAAATCATTTCTCCTGAACAATCAGGGTTTATAAACCAAAGACAAACCTTTGACCAGACTCTCACCCTAAATGCTATGTCCTCTTTATCATTGATTAAACATACTCCTATATACGCCCTTGCTATCGATGCATCCAAAGCATTCGACAGAATAAACAAAAAATTCTTGTTCTCGGTTCTACAAAAATTTAAATTCCCTGCACAGTTTATACACATTCTTAACACCCTTTATAAAAATGCATATACTACCTTACAAATAAACAAGCATAGCTCAAAGAGGATAATGATTAATAATGGAATCAGACAGGGATGCCCTTTATCACCACTGTTATTTAACCTTTATATAGAACCTCTGCTTTTACTAATTAAACAGAGAACATTCCACTATATTCCAAGATTATTTAATACCGAAATACCTTTATCAGCTTACGCGGACGATTTAAATATTTACTACTCCCTTCCCAACTCGGATATTAACAAAATTAATAATACTTTACAAGCTTTCTCCAAATTCTCGAATTATAAGGTGAATATAGATAAGACAACGATCTTCCCAATTAATATTTACTCGCAGTTACCTAGTGAAAGATCCTTACCTAATATAAAAGTCAATGACCATCTCCAATACCTAGGAATACCCTTCCAAACAGATGGAAAGATACAGCACCAAGAGGGTTTATCTAGATGTTGGGGCTTGATACAAAAAGACATTTGCTTTACCAGAAAGGCTCATACAGACTCTGCTACACTTTGCTGTGAAGGAAAGGTTAGTTTGCTGTTATTTTTTTGTATTTCTGTATTGCCTTTCTATATTTTGAATACTGTAGTTTGTTTTCTTTACCTTGTGTTTTGCTTGCATTCTGTTTTAACAGCATATTAAAACTTCAAAAGAGACCACAGCTCTCTCTGTTCTGAGTCAGGCAGAATTTTTCCCGCCCTCCCACCCATTTAAGTTGTCTTGTTAAATACCACTGTCTTTCTAGTTGCCCGCCTCTTATGTTAATCTGACCATATATCTCATTTCTCTCTACTTTCACTGGCTTATGTGAGTAATCACAAAACCATCACTTTTGAAATCCCACCCTTCAATTATTTAAATTTATTGGCCATCCTACAGTATTTTATAGTACCAAAATACAAAAGTAACCACCCCTTTCAGTCCATCTTGCTGTTTTAAAAATAGTAACTCTCCACTAAACCTTAACTTTTAAACAGGTAAAACTCAAGTTACCTACTTTCATATCTAACTTCTCTAGTGCACACTGCAGAGTGCATTCTTTTCAATCTTACCTTTAAGCATCCCTGTTACTAGCACTTTCTCTAATACCTAAAAAGATCATCTCTACTTGACTCCAAGTAGACTTTTCTCTATCTGTTAAACCTAGCACTTGCTCGTACAGTACTTATTACCTTGATACGGCACTCTTATAGATAGCACCCCAAAAAAGGCAATTTCTCGGTCACCCACCTCCCCCGGAATCTCTTTTAAAGTTTTTTGTCTAGTCCTTCTAGCATGTCGAGGGATCAGTTGCTAGTGTCCTCTCCTGCTCAGCTGGTGAACCTGGGAATATTGAGGCAATGTTACAATTGCCTCATGTACACAGACAACCCTCTCCTCCTCCCACAAAACACAAATACATGTGAGAGATGCAACTATACGGCCAAACTGGAGGCTGAGCTCTCTCAACATAGGACTGGCAAGACCAGTCAGGAGGAGAAGGTTACCACACACACTATAGACCCAGTCTCACATAGTACCATCACAACCTCAAATCATACACATAAACACACAAAGACATACTGGCGGCTCTGATCAAAAATCTACCAAAACAGCAGAGGCCACCAAAGCAGACACCCAAACAACCACCACCTCAGAACACAACACCTGCAACACATAGACCTCACAGTCAGAGTGTCAAACAGTCACAGCCCTTAAGGCCAAACACAATGCCAGACACACTAGTCATTGGTGACTCCATAGTCAGACACACTGACGTCCCGCTCACCAGACTGAGTAAGGAGAAGGTCACAGTAAGCTGCCTGTCGGGCGCTAGAATCCGCCACATAACGCAAGCACTCAGGTCTCTCAACAGCAGGTACAAATACGACTCAGTCATTGTCCACGCTGGTGTAAACTACCTGAGACGTACCTCCTTGGACTACATGAAAAGAGACATTGAGGAGCTCTCTGATTATGTAGCCCAGGCAGGTATGACCCTGACCTTGAGCAGTATCCTACCTTCACCAAGAATGATGCCACAATACAGAGATAAGATGATCAGCTTTAACAATTGGCTTAAACTCTGGTGTCATTCAAAGGGGATCCAATGTCTGTCTGCCTGGGATGACATGCTGGACAAGCCACGCTGCTTCGCAAGGGACGGCTTGCACCTGTCACCCCTGGGATTCCGGATATTGGCAATGGCTCTTGCCACCCCCATAGTGCCTTTTTTAGGCAAGGCTCAAATTCTAAACCTACCACCCTAGAACACAAAAAAGGAATAAAACTAAGGGTAATGCTGCTCAATGCCAGAAGTCTAAATCTCAAAATGCACGCACTCGAGGCCCTTCTCAGTATGGAGAACATCGATGTCTGTGCAGTGACAGAAACCTGGTTCAAGGCTCCTGAGAGCACCCCAGCACTATCAGGTTTTACCTCTTATCATGCGTTCCGGCCCCAAAATCCGGACAATACCAAGAAAGGAGGGGGGGGTATCCATATTCATCAAGGACACCCACACCTCAAGACTGGTGGCAACGCACGATGCATCGGAGACCATCCAGGTGCAATTAACCATAGGCAAGACTGCTCTGCAAATTGTAGCATGTTACAGGCCACCCTCACAAACTCAGGAACCTCACATGGCCTTCCTGAAAACACTAGAGGGATAAATGTATCACCAAACACCATCATACTAGGTGACTTCAATTACCCTAATATAGACTGGGAACACTACTCAAGCCCAAACACCCTAGCCCAAAAGTTCCTGGAATTCATAAACTCAAATGCCATGGAACAACTAGTCACCATCCCCACAAGAGGAGAAAACATACTTGATCTCATCATCACGAACATGGGAGCACAATGTTCAACACCAGAAGTATACCCCTCACTGGTGAGATCAGATCACAAACTAATCTCGCTGGAGGTCCTCATCCCACCCCCACCTGAAATAAAAAAGACCACAGTAAAGAACTTCTCGAAAGCCGACTTCACACTTCTAAAGACTAGTGTGGTCTCCTTTAAGGCCCCCAAGCTGGCGAAAAACAGTACTCAAGCCTCTGAATCACTTACAAATGCCTTCTACCAGCACCTGCAGGACTGCATGGATAAGGCAATCCCAAGCAAAACAAAGACTCTTTGTACCAAAGGCAAGCGTCCAGTCTGGTGGACCCCAGCCATAAACAAACTCTACAACAAAAGGAGGAAGCTACTACAAGATAGAGCAAAATCCTTAAAAGGTAAGACACCCTTGATCACTATAAGTAAAAAACTAAGAGCTCTCATAAAATCATCCAAAGCAAATTTTGAGAGAAAAATAGCTAAAGACTCAAAAGACAATCATAAGGCCTTCTTTAGCTATGTTAGAAACCTGGGAGGAAACTCCCAGATATGCTCAGAACTAGTTCAAAATGATGTGAAGATTACTGATCCTACAGACATTGCCAACATACTGGCTGACAGGTTCAGTGCAAACTTCTCTCCCCTCCCCAAAAGGAGAGATATCTATACCAAGCGATTGCAGCCCCCAAACATCTCCAACGCCCAAGTGAGAACTGCTCTCTCCAAAGCAAAAAACACAGCATCCATGGGACCTGATGGTGTCCCCGGCTGTGTGCTCCACGAACTCAACAAGGAATTAAATCCACAGCTAGGACAGCTGTTTAATCATAGTCTTACCTCTGGATACGTACCAGGAGTGGCGCACTGCAACTGTGGTCCCACTTCACAAAGGCGGTGCCTCCACCGACCCTGGAAATTACCAGCCCATTAGCTTGACAAGCCTTATCTGCAAAGCCATGGAGAGGATCATAATGGACCTCATAAATAAAGACATAGAGAATTTGCAGACTTTGGATCCATCCCAGTTTGGCTTTGTCAAAGGCAGATCATGCCTTCTAAACTTGGTTGACTTTTTCGAAACAGTCACCAAAGCCATTGATGAGGGAAAGGCAGTCCATACAGCCTACCTCGATCTGGCGAAGGCCTTCGATACAATACCCCACTCGGGTATCATTGAAAAACTCATCAGCTTAAATGTTAACCCATACATCACAAGATGGGTTGCAATCTGGCTGAGCGACAGAACCCACAGGGTCAGAGTTGCTGGCGCCATGTCAGACTCAAAGCCTGTCACAAGTGGTGTACCACAGGGCTCAGTCCTGGGCCCACTCTTGTTTGGCATCTACTTTTCCGAAGTACAAGCAAACACAGGAGGGTTATGGCTGACAAAGTTTGCAGATGACTGCAAACTGGGCACCATAGTAGAAAACACATCTGACAAAGATATCCTTCAGAAGGGTCTTACAGAAACGGATAACTGGTGCCAGAGCCATGGCCTAAAGTTAAATGCCAAAAAATGCATAGTCATACCCTTCGGGAAAAACAAGGTTACCCCTAGCTACCAAATAGGTGGCAATCCACTGAGCACAGAAGAAGTTATCAGGGACCTGGGGACCCAGGTTGATAGTAGTCTGTCATTCGACACCCATGTAGCTAAAGTAGTTAGGAAGACCTTCTACATTGCCCACCTTATCATGAAGGGATTCTCATCTAGATCAAGGGAGGTCATAGTCTCCCTATACTCATCACTCATCAGACCAATGATTGAGTACAATGCCCCATTCGAATGTATCTGACCCGACACTTGCAGCAGCTGGAAAGGCCACAAAAGTTCCTCACCAAAAGGATAAAGGGTCTCAAACATCTGTCCTATGCTGCCCGACTGAAAGAACTCCAGCTCTATTCAGTCGCCACGCTTGCTCAGAGGGGACGTTTGCCTAGCATGCAAGGCCATGTCAAACCGAGATTTGATGGATGTGCTTCACCTCAACAGATCTAGATCCGTCAGAGCCACAAGGGCAGGAGACTTAAACCTCGACACGGCTATTAATAGGACGTGCTGGAGGGATAGATTCATCACCCAAAGACTCCCTATGCTGTGGAATAAAATCCCGGTATATGTGAGGCAGAGCACCTTGCTGGCCTTGTTCAAGAGAAATCTTGACCAATGGATGGGAGATCGCAGATATACCCCAGGGATTACCTCAGTGTCACTGCTCGACAGAGGCACAGCAAAATAATGGGTATAGTTCCCCATACTAAAGGGGTGGCGTAAGCCACAAAACTATGGGCTAGGCTTGTAAATGCCCTCGGGCAGATAGCCTAGTATGAACCTATGAACCTATGAACCTATGAAAGATGGACTCAACTAAAACTCCCGGTGCTTTCGAGAGTAGCCATTATCAAAATGAATATTTTACCGAGACTATTGTATGTGCTAAATGCTACCAACACCCTGATACATAATAAAGCCTTTAATAATATACACTCATCTCTCTCGAAATTTATATGACACCCAAGACCCATCAGGATAAGCTATCAAAAACTTGTTTACCCTAAAGATAAAGATGGTCTAGGCCTTCCAGATCTTAGACTAATGTATGAAATAAATAGAAGCAGTAGAATAATTAATGTTGCGACCTTCAGAGAAGAATTAAATGCCTGGTGTCCATCTTGGGTCAGGCTTTATCACAATTATATCAAAACTCTTTCCATTAATCCCATGGCCCTTCCATTCTTAGACATCTCTGCCAAAAGAAAGTACAAAATTCAAAATGATTTATGGTCTCAAATCAGATGTACACAAAATCTGTTTAAATCCCTAAATCTACATTTTGCTTTTCACCTTCTCCAACCTATACACCTTAATCCTAACATTAAACTAAACGAGATTATGGTCAATTTGAATACATTCCCACTAATCAAAAGTAAAACGGTTCTGGACTTCTTTTCAGTCAAGGTGGAGCATATTTCTTCCATCAGAAATAATTTTAAGCTTCCGATCAAGTACACTATCATGATTAGACAACTAAAGGACATTTGCAGCAAATTCTGGAGGGATATTGATATTCCTGAACCCCAAATAGAGCTGTGTAAGGTACTATGGAATCTACTAACCCGTAAAAAAAAAATGGTCTCTCACACCTATAAATTAATCTCTGCAATCAGATGCTCGAAAGAAGCTATCCATTCAGATTTTTGGATAAAACAAGACCCCTCGATTTCCACTACGTCCATTGCCCAAGCCATTCAAAAATTTTCCAAAGCCATCCCTCTGCTAAAATTCAGGTATACCCAACTCATGATAGTAAATAACGCATACTACACCCCAGCTTTACTAAACAAAATGTACAAAGAAGTCCCACCTTTTTGCCAATTTTGCCCTATGATTGAAGCTGATATCATTCACATCTTTTGGAGTTGCAAATGCTCGTATAGGCTGTGGTGTGCCCTTAGAGTTAAATTAGAAAAAATGGGCTATGAAAAATCTACGCTCTCCTGGCAATTCGCTCTACTTCATATACCCCCGGTAGGCATGGACATTAAGAATATTAATTTTCTAATAACGTCTTTTATGCTGATAAAATACTATATCACCCTAAATTGGAAGGATAGATCAGCTCTTTCATGGGAAGGACTCAAACAGATTGCTGGGAAGCATATTTCTGCGCACAAATATTTGTGGTATTCCATGAGGCTAAATCCTTCACAGAGGGATACATGGAAAATGGTGTATGAGTTTATACTATCATAAACACACAGTATTTTTAAACCTCCTTCTTAGGTACGTTGCTTAGATGGGCTTTGTATATAGTTAGTTTATTGTAGAAAAATTTTTGTTTGTACATACCATTTTGTCTTGATGTTGGATATGATTTGTTATGATATGTTTAAAACTCAATAAAAAGAATTTTTTAAAAAAAATAAAAAGTTGTGTTGTAGCTGCAAGAATAACATATTGTAAAAGTTAGTGGTTGCTGCTCTGTCATACAGTCACATGTTAATTCAGTTGTCAGACAAAGTGCAGTTTCAGTGGTCAGCAAATGGAGAAGCTCCCAAAACTAGAAGCAGCTTGTGCTATAAACAATTAAGTAATAAGTAAATCATGTGGGATTAAGTACAAGTATATTTCAGGGACACAATGATGTAAATAATAAAAAACCCTGTATATACACATTATTTTTATGCAAATCTGTTTAAAACAGTCATTCTTCATGACCAAGGGTATCATTAGATGAAGAAATAGAGGAAAACTTGAAGAGAAACAAATAAGTAAATACGGATATTTACTGGCAGCAGAGAAACTCCAGACATTGGGCCAGGTTCATGAATGTCTACATTAAGTGCACAGCATCTGTATACAAGAAAATCCCTACTACATTTTTTGTACTGTCTGTTCACTCAGAAAGATTATACTAAATGAACACATAGTCTAAATTTTGTAGTAACCTTTATGAATCCTCCCTCAATATTTAAGGCTGCAAGAAAATCAGTAGGAAATCTAAAATTAGGAGGAAGAAGGTGTGAGTTATGTTTGTGGTGTCTATTCATTCAGAACGGTTAACACTTGATATACACTTAGTGTGAACATTCATGAGTTTGGTCCATTAAATAAGCAAAAATAAGTGATGTACAACAGATTCAGTTTGATCTCAGTAAGCACAATTAGGGATGCTCTGGGCATTAAGCTAACTTTTGATAAAAAGTGAAATTTTACTAACAAAATAAGATTTATATTTTACTTGAAAATTAATATGGACACTCAAAATTATTTGTGTCCATGTCATTTTTTCCTGCTATGGTCACCAATTCCCACCTTTTTTCTCATAAAAAGTAGATAATAAGCTTATCAAACTAATAACACTGTAGGAAATATACTGATCAAGCTTAATACTTTTTAAATGCATTGCAAATATCTTGCTTTCAAGAGTGATATTTTTAAAAGTTCTTTTAAAATGGTCATTGTTTATGTCATCTGTACTAGTTTCAGTGTTAACAAACAGTTTAGGTTTCAATTTCCTTTAATCATTCTTAACGGTCTTTTTTGCAATTTCTCCACACACTTCGCTGTGGGTTTCTAATAACAGAAAGTGTAAAATGCCTCCTACCCACTCCCATACATTTGTGTGAAGCAATGTGAGTGGTACATAAAAGTCATGCATGCCTGGCCTCATAGGGAGCATTTGGGACCTTCATTCTTTCTTCTAATTGGAATTGGAAGGCTGGTATTCAGCAGAAGCAGAGCTTGCATAGGCTGCACTCCATCATGTAGCCTCACTTTTTTATTTAATTTGCAAACCCATTTTAAAGTTGCCGCTCTTCAGATTGCAAGTGTAAGGTTTATTTGTTGCTTGTTAACCAGATGGTCACATGTGGCTCACTATAGCTGTTACTTTCAGATAAGATCTGAGAGAAGAAAAAATGCAAAGAAGAAAAACTGTAGAATATACAAATTTACCTAGTCTGTGACCACACTGAAAAGTGTATAATACAAGTATAGCTACAACACAAAATTGAACCAAGAATGTATTGCTTTTTTTATTATTCATTTTAGCCAAGTAAGCCATGCACAAGTTAGAAGCCCTGGCTGGTTAAGTCACTTCCTGAGTCATACAACCTGCAGGTGAAGACTGCACACTGGGCTGACAGAATTCAGCCACACCAAATATCGAAGATAAGGTCTCATTATTTATTGCAGTTTTTTGTTCTGAAAAGCATTATTTAAGCAAATCCCAAAGTTGTGCTCTGCAGGTAACAGAGGTGGATAACTGATTCCCTTTTATTTCCCATATGTGATATCATCCTTATATGTAAATTACATACTCATTTAGCAATCAGCGAAACATTGCTTTTAACATTTTTTAATTATAAAACAAATACATGTTCTCAGAACAGTAATTAGTCCAAATTCTGCAGAATTCTGGTTTGGTCTGTGCTATACTGCCCAAACCAAGCGCTACCAGAGCAGCAGATTAGGCTTACACTAGTATTTGTTTCATTTTGTGCTGCGAAGCTATAGGTCTTTTAGAAATTAAAAGAGAAAGGACTGCCAACATTATTGCAAATCAGATGTTGATAAATAATAGCAACTACAGCTACTGCATAACATTCTACCTACTACAGTAGACTCACTCTTTTTCCGGCCTCTCTTTAACCGGACTCCTGTTTAACCGGCCATCAAATTTCTGCTGAAGCCCTAGCAATAGACAACAGAGAAGAACAACACTTCCACCTCCTCTGGGCTAAATAATGACAGACATTTGAGTTTAGACTTCATATTCATTAGAAAAGCTAACAAACCCTGTTATTTTAGCTGATTTATAACCTATAAATGCTATTTTGTATGCATTTTCTGATTAACCAAATATTTGTTTATCCAGCCTAAGGTCCGGTCCCAGCGAGACTGGATAACAGGGAGTCTACTGTAGCATAATTCCACTGATCTCCAAATTATACTAGCAAATGTATGAATAGCAGCCCATTTGGCAAAGAGCCAGCCATTTAGACAAAGGGCTGAATAACTTCCAGCTCTCCTGTCTTGAAGAGAAGCAAATAGAATTACTGCTGCATGAGAACCATCCAACACAAGTTGACTAAGTAAGTGCATAGGTGGAATGTGTGGAAGCATACATCCACACATTCTCTGGACTGCACTCCCTTCAAATAGAGTCACAGGTTCATAGGTACTTACTAGGCCACTGATCTGAGAGATCTTAAGAAGCCTTGTCGTCCGTTCCCTTAGTAGATTTTAACCCTTATATTTGTGTGCAAATAACCCAGGGATGGGCAGAACAAGGATAGGCTCAGATATTTACATGTTGTCCCTATCCAAGAGGGGCAAGATTGAAAAAAAAGGGAGTGAATTTGTGGTTAACCATCCATTCATCCAAATTATGCTTGAATAAGGTGAGAGAAGTCCTTTGCTTTATGTGGAGTGGAAGACACATTCCTTTCCCAACAACACGGTCTTTTTATGCTACAGAAGAGATTGAGATCCCTTGAGTAGGTGTTTATGCCACCACTGGATTTGTGGGAGTTTAATAGGTCTGACAGGATAAGGTCTGCTGAGGCTCAATAGCAAGGCAAAGGTCACCTCTCAGTAGACTGTATGATGCCGAGAAGAGGGACAAGGCTTTGAGGCAATCCTCATAGTTTGTATGATTTATACCCTTGATGTAATTAGTGAGGAAGCATTGTGGTCATTCCAGTTGTGACAAGTGTTTGGATGAGTACATACCGAAAAGTATATTATACTCAGTCACTGGCCTAATTAGTGCTGAGTACAGTGGAATGATTACATCCCTGTACCTGAACACCATACCTTTAGATAGAAGATGTACAATGAAAAGGACTTCCTTACAATAGAGGATATAGGGTGATCACGGTTTATTGTAGACATAGGTTCTCAGATCCTTGATTATGGGTTCAGTTTTCAGGAGTGTGTTGTCAATGGGACAGATACAAAGAGAGTTATGCTTGCTGAAAGATAAGATTATACATTTCTTAGCATTTAGTTTTAGTCCATGGTTTTGACACAAACTATTGTTTGGGACAGGCCCTCTTCAAGGATCATGGTGTCCTTTTGGGGAGTTTATTATGGCACCAAGTTTGCAGTCATCTGTGAACTTTGTTTGCCACAAACCCTTAATATTAGCTTTGACTACTAAAAAGTAAATGCCAAAGAGGAGCGGCCAATGGACTGAATCCTGGGGCTGTCCACTAGTGACAGATCTTTTGAAGGAGGTGAAGTTGTCTGCCTTTATTTCCTGAGTTTTATTTTGAGCTAATTTGCTTTCTGAGTTACTTAGGGATTTACATTTGGTTTGGAGAGTTTGTCTCTGATATATGAGTATGGGGTAGTTCTGAATGCCTTTGCAAGGTCTAGATATGCAGTGTATACTGATCTGCCCTCATCTATTGCTACAGTAACTTTTTTCAAAGAAGCAAACCATGTTCAGGAATCAGGATCTGTTTTTGACAAATCCGACCTGGCTTGGGTTGAGAGTCTCAAGGTTACCTATTTCCCTTTTTATTAATTCCATAATGATCCTTTCCATAGCCTTCCCAATGAGTGTGGTCAGGCATATGGGTATATAATTACCCAGGCCTACTGAAGCCCCATCTTTGTGCAAGGGAATGACTGTTATGTTTGTTATTGTACTTTCTTCATCTGACATAAAGCCTGTTTTGAGGCTGTTATTGAATAGACTCTGTAGGATGTCTGACACATTATGCTTTGAGCTGATGAGTAGACAGCCTGTTATGTTGTTCAGCCCCATAAAAGTAATGTTTTTGACCTTAGTGAGCACCTTGAGGACTAGTTTTTTTTCACCTTGGAGCTTATCTGTACCAGCCCCCCCCCCCCAATGCCCCATACTGCTCCGGATCTACCAGCCACCCTACCCCAGGAATTTCTCTGGTATTGCTGTGGTTGGTTGTGGATCATAAGGGTGTCATGGAGGCTCGGCATATGTGTGACTCTATCTAGGAGATTTTTTTTTATGCCCTGCCCTCTCCCACTCTCGCTGATTGTGTCAGAGGACAGCGCCACTCTTTGGACCATGCCTGACATTAGGAAGCATATCAATGAGTGCCTTCTCACCCAGGAGGACATGCCCATCCCTTCCGTGCCAGCCATCAGTCACCCAAGCCGCTAATTGAACATGGGTCACTGGGCCACAGTCAGGGCTTTATCTCTCTACAGCACTGAAAGAAAGGACTTGTTTTTGAGAGATTTGATATGGGGTGTAGATGTAAGTATGTGATCTGGGAATACCGCAGATGAGAAGGGGTGAAGTTTGAACTAAATTTGTCTGATAGGACACTGGCAATGTCCTCTGGGTCTATATATGTGATATAATTTACTATTATCTCTGCACAATGCCGCACATTGTTTCTGAAGTTTCTAACACAGTTAAAGAAAGTTTTGTGGTTATCTTTCACCTGGGTGCCTCTTTTACCTCATATCTGCTTTTTTATAGTTACATTTATTGACCAACAAACTAAGGGGGTATTTAATAACTATCCATATTTGTTGAAAGATTCTTTGGACTTTTTGACTAGTGTTGCAGATAATTTGTACCACGATGACACTATCTTTGTCATGACTGACGTAAGATATCTTTTCTCTGTAATCCCCCATGATACTGGGATCGATTGGTTCTTCCAGTATTTATTTAAACATACTGATTTTGGACACAATAAATGTCTTACACTTAGTAGCCTAACTGAATTAGTGTTACAAAACATTATTATATTTGAAGGGCAGCTTTTTAAGCAGAGAAATGGGGTGGCAATGGGTGCAGCATGCTCCCTGGTTTTTGTAAATATTGTAATGGCATTCTGGGAAATCAGTTGCATTCTTAATTCCCAATTTAAGAATTCCTGATCCCTATACAAACATTTTCTTGATGACATAATTATTTTTTGGAGGAACACTAGGGACAGATCGGATCAGTTCTTTCAGCTTATTAATGAATCCACTGAGTTTTTCAGATTCACCATGGAAGCTGACACTGAATGTGCTAATTTTCTTGATGTGACTATTAAAAAAAACAGAGAGGCCCATAGGTTTGAGTCAAAACGTTATAGGAAACCAACTTACTTGAACTCTCTTCTACATTTTGACAGTTGGTATCCCCTTCATCAGAAGAGGGCACTAGTCAAGATCCAGTGCGTTAGACTGGCCTGTATGGTTAGTGACAATGTATGTTTTGAGGATGACTGTAGAAAATTGTGGGACATGCTATCTAAGAGTGGGTACCCTAGTGACTTTCTCTCTGATATTTTTTCAGAAGAGAAAGAAAAAGAGAACTGAAGGAACCTATGTCCCATTACTTGGGACACAGTAAAATCAGTTAGCAGTGAAACCAGTTGGCCACCAAAAGGACACTAATTTCAGTAGAGTTTTTTATTGTCCCATATTGTTTACATTTTAATGATATAAGGGATATTATATGCAAGAACTGGGCCATATTTGGTGTCCATCAAGAATTTATTGATAAAGTAGGAGAAAGACCTATTATAGTATACCAGAAAGATGTTTGCTTTAAGATGATGATGGAAAGAACAGTACACAAGGTTATAGAAGGAAAATGACTAAATGTGGTCACTGTTCTCAATGCAAAAACATCCTAGAAGGACCAGGGGTAGCTATTTATGGATTTGGCAATATAAAATTGAAACGGAAGTACTGTTGTGATAGTAAGGGGGTGATCTATGTTGCAAAGTGACAGTTGAGAAACAGGATTTACTGACATGCGTACGATACATCTAAAAAGGATGAACATGATGCTCTATATAGGCACATTAAGTCTTTCTGACTCATACCTTTAAGTTTATAGCTATTGACAGTGTTCATGAGAGATTAAGAGGTGGATCAACAGACCTGTATTTAGAGTATCAGGAACTAAAATGGCAGTTAAGATGCAATGCTGCAAATAAACCTGGAATTAATGAGACTATATCTATATCTAGTTATTTAAAACTAAAATCTATGTTTGCCATTTAAAATGGTTTTAACCAATGCACAAGAACTGTGTAAATTGTATTGTTTTTTTTAGCTATTTAAAACAAGTGTTTTTTAGCTTGTATTGAGTTATAATAGTGCATGCTTTTTTTTCAATTTTTAAAACTATGGGACCTTTAAGAATTAAATTGGTTTAAGTTTCAGTCATGTAGTTTTTAAAGTTATTTAAGGTGGCTTGTTTTTTTGGATGTTATTCTGATGAAGTCCAATTATTTGGTGGACGAAAGTGCTTAATGTGGTAATAAAAGTGTGTTACATCTGCTCCGAGTGCCTTCCTTTTTTATTTTTTTAGTTGGACTTGTGTTTATTTGTGTTTCATATCTGTTTTGTTTGATTTGATCAGGGTCTGCTGTTCCTTGTTTAGTTTAGCAAGTTCATTTTTTGATTTTGAGAGTTAACTTTATTTTTGCATGCCTTTAGCTTTTTTCTTTTCTTTTCTTTTAGAACCTATTTATATCAGGGTTCCACTATAGGGGTTTATTTTTGAATTTGGCATTGTATTTATTTCTGAGGAAGATAGATGCACGTATGTAGTTATTTACAAGTGGATAGAATTTGGCAATGAAGGACTCAATAAACTGTGGAGTTATTAGGATGGAATGGGATTTAGAATTTTGCTAGATTATCATTTGGTTTTAGTAGATTAGCTGTTGCAAAATCTCTGAATATCAAGGTATTGGAAATTGCTTCAGGCTTCAGCCTTACAGTGAATGTGACTGATTTCTGCTATGATTTGACCAGGGAGGAAGTTACAACTGGAGGGGAGCAAAGTTTCCCCGTATAGGTAAGGACCAACTCCAGAATTTTTGTCATCCCCATTTGGGTGCAAACTAACTGGCCCAGAAAGTTTATATTGATGAAGTCCCTAAATTTCTGTGCATATATGTTTGTGGATGCATAAGTCTCCCATTTTATGGAGGAATAGTTGAAGTCTCTTAAGAGAATGGTGTTTGGTTTAATACATATGGACTCCATGCCAGTTAGGTAGGAGGTGTGAACCAGGATGGTTATAGAGGGGGTCCTAAAGTTAGGAAGTTTGTTAATAGCAAGTTGGACCTGGACTACAACACAAACACTAGCATACAGTTTAGAATCAAATTGAAGGTTAGTATTGCTGTCTATTGGATAAGATAATAGAAAATCTTACCTTAGCTGTACATTCCTTATAGGTAAACTGACATTTGTGGTGCATAGGGATGGAACCCTAATTATGACCCAGTCAATTGGGGTTCAAGTAACAGATACAGATATTGAAAGAGATGGTTGGGGAGAAATATTAATGGTTGCATAATAGGCAACTCACCTACCTACAGAGGAGGGTAGTTACTTGTATCATTTGTGGTTTGAGTGACTCCTGGCAGCTAATAGACCACACAGAGGTCAAACTTTGGTATAACATCAAAGGTGGTTAGCCTGCCAGGAGTGACATGGAGGATGGGAACATACACTCGTGTCTGGCAGTGTGGGCATTGCATTGCTTCTTCCTAAGTCACCATCAGTGAAGGGAAATGTGAGGTAAGGTCAATCAAAAAAATCTGAAGTTCATCTTTCTTCACCTGGGAAAGCTGAAATCTGATTCATAATGTCAAATTAATATAATCTATAAAGGGTATACCTGCACAAGGAAGTAGATAATGCAGTCCACATTCTAACAGAAGGAGGTTGTGTGAAGCCATAATTTATTTAAAAAAATCTTTACAAGAAAATAGGCTTCTTCAGACCTAACTAAGACACCACCATTTGGAGAAATTCCTTCACTACAGAAATGTACTACAAAAATGCAGTGATTAGATGGGTGGCAAATTACACATGACTGGCTGACAAATGTCTACATCAGTACATGAGCAGCCTTAAATAAAGTCCACAAAACATAATCAGGCAGGGACTTAAAAGTCTTGACTGAGGAGACATTTTGTATAAGCAATGGATGTTTGTTCCAAGGTGTAACTACTCTGTTAAAGTAAAGACTGTCACAATTATTACTGCACATGTTGCCTCTTGCAGTCTATATTCACTTCTCAGGTAATAAGAACCAGATTAAAGCTGGGTAGCAAGGCATTCCCTTAAAACTCATTTTTCTTTTCCCGATACATTATATTAACCCCCTCCCCACAGGTGCCATTATCTGTGACAATAGCATGAAACATGACCTATCAGGCCCTCTGGAATTACTATTTAACTGTAGCCTCCAAACAGGCTTTGTGCCTGGAGAAAGGCAACAGTCATCCCTCTCCACAAATGTGGGCTATCTACAGACCCTGGGAAACTACAGACCCATAAGTCTCACTAGTCTTATATGTAAAGCCATGCAAAGAATTATCATAGAGATGATCAATAGAGATATAGTAAACCTCCTAACACTGGACCCAACACAGTTGGTTTTGTAAAGGGCAGGTCATGCCTATTCAACCTGGTGGACTTCTTTGAGAAGGTCACCAAAGCAATGGATAAGGGCACAATCATTCACACTGCTTACCTTGACCTGGCCAAGGCATTTGATACAGTACCCTACTCGGGCATTGGTGACAAACTCAAGAGGTTAGGTACAAACCCATATGTCATCCAGTGGATAGCCAACTGGCTCTCAGATAGGACCCAGGAAGTTAAAACTGGGGAGTCCACCTCTACAAAGATGCCAGACACAAGTGGAGTCCCTCAGGGATCAGTCCTTGGACCACCCCTTTTTCGTATTTACTTCTCAGAAGTCAAGGCCAATGTCAGTGGTCTCTGGCTGACTAAATTTGCAGATGATCACAGATTAAGAGCTGTCATTGAATCTTACACTGACACAAATGTTCTCCAGGTGGGGGTGACACAGACAAACAACTGGTGTCAGAGTCATGGAATAAAACTAAATGCCAAGAAATGCATAATAATATCCTTTGGAAGTCATCCATCCTTGATAACTATCATATTGACAATACACCCCTTAGAGCTGACCCAGTAGTCAGGGACTTAGGGACACACATAGATAGTAATCTAGCCTTTGATCATCATATGTCTACAGTGGTGAGGAAATCATTCTGTGTTGCATAACTTATAAACAAAGGTATGGCATCTAAGTCCAGGGATGTCATTGTTCCACTGTATTTGGCATTCATCAGACTTGTCATCGAGTACAATTCCCCCTTTGGTATGTACCTAACCAGGCATGTCCAACAACTGGAGCATCCACAGAAGTTCCGCTCTAAAAGAATGCAGACTGCCTCAAGGTCTTATCCCTATATTCTGTCTCCTATAGGCTTTTGAAGGGAGATCTGTGCCTGGCATACAGGGCATTGTCAGACCCCACTCTGCTGGACCTCCTGAATATCCACAAAACAAATAGTACCAGAATTACCCATTCTAAAGACTTAAACCTTGGCTCTGATATAAATAGGACCTGCTGGAGAGATGGGTATGTATCCCAGAGACTACCCCATCTATGGAACAGGCTCCCCATCCATGTGAAGCAGAGTTCCTCCCTAATCCAATTCAAGTGTAACTTGGACAATTGGATGGGAAACCGGAAATTCATCCCTGGTTTGGCACCTATGTCTCTAATGGACACAGGTAACCTGTAAATGATTCATCTCCCAGGCCCACGCTTACACTTATCAAGGGTATCAGATTACGTCAGAGATTTGGGGTGCATGGCTAGGCTTAAAAGGGCCCTTGTGGTCACTAGCCTAGTAAACACCTATGAATCTATGAAATCAAATCCACATTCTTCAGTCTAATGTGACAAGAATAAGTAGATGTGCCTTGCACACATTTCATGAAACTTTGTTCAACCTACTCAAGTTTCTTAATAATGATACGAGACAAAGGTGGCCAAAGTGAGGTACCATACTCTATCTGTAGCCTAATATCACCCTTAAAGATGAGGAGAGGACTGTTAATGTGTCTAATGCTGAAAAAGAAGACCATGTCATTATATTTTCGATAATAGCACTAGTTGTTGTGTACTAGCTAATTTTAAACTGCTGTCAACCAAAATTCCCAGATCAGGATAGACATTTATAGAGCCCAATAGATGGGTGTAAGAAGATGTGATGTAATTTGCTTTTTAGAACTTAAATTCATTGTGATATCTTCAAAGCAGTTTGCTTTCATTTTATTTACATTAGCCCATAGAAAGAACGCAGTTAGATTGGCAAGCAAAGAACTACTAGAATATTGAGTATTAACAATGCAGCCAAGCTTTATTTCAACAGTGTATTTTATATACCCGGTCCCAGAATAAATTGGAAAGCTCACTGATTACAGATTTTTTTTGAAACACCTTTATTGAATTATCATTTGTGACACAGGTAAATTTACATTTATACAAAAGTAAACAAACTGTATTAAATTAACAAACATTATACTTCACATATATTACTATATATCATATAACCTAAGCAACATTGCATAAATTATTCAGTTCCTGCCATTTTCCTAAACAAGAAACATCTTTATTAAACCATCACTTACAATATAAGCGATCATACATTTATATAAATGAAAATGAACCACACTGACACAATCCTAGTTGCTAGCGTAGAATTAAATATGCCAAGGTTAGAGGCAGATGAGGCTTAATTACTAACAGTTAGGATAGGAAGGGAGGAGATAAAAATAGTGATGTATAACCAATCTACAGGTCTACAGGAATGTCCCCAGGAATAGATGGTATTCCTTTGGAAGTTTGGAAGCTAGGAGGGAAAAGACTGATAAAGATCTGGAAGGTTTTGGTTAACAGTATTTTAAGAGGAGGAGAAGTACCAGCATCCTGGAAGAAAGCAGTGATAGCTATAATACCTAAAGAGGGTAAAGATCCATCAGACCCAGCTTCATACAGGCCCATTTCAATACTAAACCATGATTATAAAGTGTTCATGTTTGTAATGGCTAAAATAATGACAACAGTAATGCCAAAATTGATAGATCTGAATCAGTTTGGTTTTGTGGAGGGGAGGCAAGCATTTGATAACATTAACAGAACACTGATGATCCAGACAGAAGCAGAATGCAAGAAGATACCATCATTGCCGGTGGGTCTTAGATTTATAGGTTCATAGGCTAATGTAAAGTACTAGGCTAATGGCCCTGGAGCCTTTACAAGCCTAGCCCATAGGATTACCCTGGCATTGTGCCACCCGACCTTAGTTCCCAGTGGCTCTGTCGCGTAAAGCCACTGGAGTTATCCCTGTGGTGAATTTTTTATTTCCCATCCACTCATCAAGATTTCCCAGTGAGGTGCTTTACTTGACATATATGGGAAGTCTATTCCATAGCATGGGCAGTCTCTGGGTTATGAACCTGTCCCTCCAGCATGTTCTGTTGATTGTGGTAATGAGGTTGAGGTCTCTGGAGCATGTGGTGCGGAGGGATTGGGATTTCTTTAGGTGCAGTATTTCTAACACAGCTGGGTGAGACATGGCTTTGTAAGTCAAGCAGAGATCACTTCTAAGTAGGCGATGTGAGACAGAGAACAGTTGGAGTTTTTTGAGTCTGTCCATATAGGACAAATGTTTAAAGTCTAGGATCCTCTTTGTGAGGTACTTTTGCAGCCTCTCCAGTTGTTGCAAGTATTTTGTGAGGTACATGCCAGGTCTTGATGCAAAAAAAGCATTTGATAGAGTAAGTTGGGACTTGATGAGAAGGGGAATGGAAGCATTTGCATTTCCTGAAAAGATTATATGGTTGATTAGGAGAATGTATGAAGAACCGGAGGCAAAAATTAAAGTGGGGGGGTGCTCTGATAAATTCTGCTTGAGCAGAGGAACCAGAAGTGTCCTTTTTCCCCTTTTTTATTTGCATTATATTTAGAATCCCTGGCAAAGAAAATGAGGGATTCAGAAATTCAAGGATATAATTGGTACAGTAGTCAAGAAAAGTTGGGTCTATTTGCAGATGAGATTATTTTATACCTGAAAAAAACAGAACGAGACATTACAGTGTTGTGAAACATTTTGAGATAGTTTCAGATCTTTTTGGGATACAAAATTAATGAAGTTAAAACAAAGGCAATAGCAGTAAATTATGTACCCACACATGAATTGGTTCAGCAATATCCGTATTTATGGGATCATGCTAAAATGAAATACTTAGGAATATGGATTAAAAATCAGTCTGGTGTGGCAGCTAAGGATATGTGAGAAGAGACTAAACAAATGATAATGCAAAAACTGAGAAAATGGAAGCTCTGCTATATGGATATGGAGAGTAAGAAACAAACAGTCAGTGTTTTTAGCCCCTTTAGGCTTATACACAGGTCAGGCATATTTTTAACCACCAGAGGAGAAGTTGTGGATCCCAATTAATATAGAGCTGAAGTACTTTATCTGGGAGGGGAAGATGGCAAGAGTCATGTGAGATAAGCTGATTCTTCCAGTAGAACAGGGCGGATTGGGATTACCCAATTTGAAGGGGCATTGCAGAGCTACACGGTGTAGGCGCCTATACATAGCACAATCAGAAAACTATAATTCAAAGTGGAAAGGGATGATATTGAAACAGGGGGAAAGCTCAGGAGACAAGAAGAGACTGGGATTTTGGATGCAGGCCTTTAAGGAGAATAACAATAATCATACACAATATTAGATCCATAAAGTAGCAGAAAGTATTCTAAGAACTAAGCCAACACGGGAATGGAGAAAGGAGATGACTGCAATTAGAGATATAGACAATAGGCAAGAGGGGTCTGGAATTTATTGGAGAAATCTGGCAAAGGAGCCAAGGTATTGGGAGAAAATGCACCGTCTGATATGCTGGGTGGGTAGACTGTTGTGGCAAGGGAGATTATTTTTCTGAGCTATGATACAGAATCAGAATTACTAGTTCAAAAAACAGATACAGCAACTAAACCAACAAAAAAAAAAATCAGAATTGCCTAAACATGGGAAGGCCTTACTGAGTCTAATTATCGTGGCTGCCAAAAAAGCAATTACTAGAAAATGGAAATCTAAATCTAAACCAACTATACTAGAAATAGTGAATATATTAACAGAGATAAAACAACTGGAATTAAGATCTTTAGAAAAGGGTGGGAACAAACCAAATAGGAAAAAAATGGGAATTGTGGGAACAATACATACAGGGGAGGAATGAGGTTTAAAAGAAGGCATGTAATGAACTATGTAATGTTTGAGTAAAAATGATTGGGTAGATTATAAGTGATGCATAATGTTTGCAACTGAGAGTGTGTCAGTATGTTTTGTGATATAAAATGCTCATTGAGCAAAGATTAAATAAAGGAGGCCAAAGCGAGTGCCCTGGGGATCCCCATATAAAGTGAAAAAAATACTGACTAAATGCATTATTGATTCTGAGTCTAACAGATATATGATAAAGCTAATTTTAAATCTGGCAGATACTGTACTTATAGATACTAAGATGGAGAAGTTTCTTAACTAAGTCTGATGATCAAGTAAATCCAATGGTGTGAACAAAAATAATGTGACATCAAAAGAAAATCAAGCCTCCAAAATCTTCACTGCAACATCATATAAACATTGAATATTGTGGTAGATTTATTTTTGATGAACCTATGACCTATGTTAATTATAGTTTGTGATGTTTAAGTCCATTAATTTATCACCAACAAAAATAAAGAATTAAATATTCATTAAGCTTCATAATATTGTTCAAAAGACTGATGGGTCTGTAAGTCTCTGTAATCTCCATTCTTTTTTGTCATACCTACTGCCTACCAACCATCAGTCCTTCCACAATTGATCAGCCTATTCATTTCCCATGGGAAGACCCCATTGCAGAAACCATCATCCCAACAGCCATTAGGATTTTCTGTTTAATAATAAAAGTCCCATCCATAGGCAGTTGACATCTCACTTGTACAATCTGCCTTTTATGTCTTCCTGTCCAAATGGGCTATGCACTCTACAACAAATTGTCCTCAACAGGCTACTGCATATCATAGGAACACATCCACTGCTGATATACTGCACCCTTTACTCCTGCTTTACCACAGGAACCTGCACTGCCATTGGTCAGACTACTTCCCTTCCCCCAGGATGGTAAACTGGCATTGGTTACTCAATCCTACGCTGCCTGTCTGGCTCTTCCATCTTTAAGGCCTCTAAATGAGCCTGGCTCATGTGGGTCATAGTGAAGGCTTCACTGATATATGCCACAGAAACCACTTTAGTAGGATCCATTCTACCTTGTCCATATAAATCAGAAAAATAAATGCTGTCTTCAAAATTACAAGTGCCTCCCCTGTAGCTAGAGACCTATTAGATGATGAGAAATTCAACAAAATCACGTGACTCATATTTTACAGTCACAGTTTAAGATGCCATCTATAGTAATCATTTTTCATAAGAAAGATAATTTTCTCTTTAATTATCCAGAATGGGGGGGGGCATATTAAACTGTCTAAGACTGACAAATTAAGAAATAGTGGAAGTTTTATATCTAAATAATTCAGCAAAATCCTTATAAGTATCTTAACAAAGGCAAAGTATGCAACCCATTTTTGAGTGTAGATATTGTAGACTTTTGGCTTTAATTAGCCTGCATGAAGTATTTAAAACATTCAGATTTATTATTTTTATATAAACTGCAGTGGTGCACTTCCTCAAGTTTTACTGATCTTGAATAAAAAGAAAACATTAATGTTTTGTCTTAAATCGCATTTTGTGATAGGACTTCCTTTAAGATGGACTTGATTGTAAATATTTTATTCTGGAACTAGTTTAGTTGCAATGTATGTGGAATTATATTTACTGCTAAAACAGCAGAGTTGCATATCAGTTGAAGCAAGTATCTATGATTCATATTCCTCGTTGCAGAAACAATAACCTCATCATTTTCTGTGAAATCATGTGGTTGTTTGATAAAGATGGGACAAAAGGAGATGAACACAATTATGAAGGCAGGCTAAAAATGAGCAACATTGTACAATTTTTCTAAATGTTGGCATTATTTTGACTTTCCAAAATTAAGGGGAAATATTCATAAGACAGATGACAATTTTGTTATTTTCTCTACAAGTGGAAGCAAGTAGTTTATTTCATCTCCAAGACAGAGCACAAAAATCCTATCCTTGGATGTTGATGGTCGCTAATATTGTGCTAGTCTAAACAGGGGAGGCTCAAGTCACCTATCAGGATCAAACAGCAATCTTCATAATGGGATGATACAAAGTGCTGAATGAGATCCACATCCAATGTAGTGGACATTGGGAGTTAATATAAAGTGGCCAAGGTTACCATGTAATTATTAACCTCACTCTTAGATGGAGGATCTAGTAGGTTTAAACTTTCTTTAAAAACAGGCCCTAGTTTTAAAAGTACTTAGATATGTAAATGTATCACTCATACTGTGTTTAGTATGTCACCTCTGGCTACTGCAATTTGTAGAAATGAACTGCAGTAGCACCACTTGATGTACAGTTATATTCTCAGTTTTTTTAATGGTGCACAAGAGCAGATCATGTGCTAATGTGTACCAAGTGTTCGTGTACATTGGAAAGATGCATGTAGTGTAGGTGAGGTCATCAGAATGCTATGCTAGAACAAGCCAGTAGGAACTGATGCAGTTTCAGTTTGAGGAGCTGAACATGCAAGTATTTTTCAGGATCCTGGCGTATGCCACTATATATATGTATATGGTATTACTTCTTTAGCTTAGTTCATCTACACCAGCATCTTTATTTAATATAGCAAATAAAGTTAATGTAAACAGTACCAGTACTTTAGTTTATCCCATTTATAACTGCCTTCTGTTTTGTGCAATCATGCAGGTATGGACAGCTTCTTAACCTATATGATGAGCATTAACTGTGTATATGCTATAACCATACCTTGCAACCTCTTTGTGCAACAATCCTGGACAAAGCCAAAAGCAATAGGGAGAGGGGAACAAGGACCCAAGATCAGAGACAAAATATAAATATTACTTTCATTAACTTATAAAGTTGCTAAAATAACATAATTATGCATTAACATACATTTTCTGAAGGATGTGAAGTCTAAAGCGTGGGTCATTATCTAGAGACTTCAGTCCTCAGTGATTTGTCAGAAAACCATAAATGTTATGAGGAACAGACCAAACATATGAGACAAACATCTGGACATACTGCATAAAGCTGGACAATGGAGAGGTATAACCATGTTGTATTTCTTCAATTCTAATTGTATATAAATTGTGTTCTTCTCTTGCTGTACTATGCAACTTGGGCTGAACATGCAATTGGGCATATCTGATCAGGGTTCTATCCTAGTAAGTAAACATAAATAAAATAAAATATGCATAGATTATAGGAATAGATCAGACCTGATATGATGTAAAGGCAAGCAATATCCCTTTTGTGAAGGGAACAGAGGTAATGCAGAAAGCTCAAGTTAAGTCTGATATCCCACTAGTGTCCCAGGGGCTGACAGGACTAACAAGAAACAGAGTACAAATGATTAGTTCATATAAAATAACTTTAACCAGATGATCTTGGAGACTGTCGCTCTGATAACTCCCCCGTGGGAAAAATAAAGATGCCTTATTGAATTTTCAAGTAGTTTATTCAGTTGATTAGATAGATAAATTGAGTATTCTTGTTCTAATAAATGAGTGATAGAAAGCATTTTCAAATAACCAAAAGTTGCTGTTTAAGTCTACATTTCACGAGGTAAAAAGCATTTTCAAACACCTGACAGCTGCTGATTAAATCTGTGCACATCTTGAGATCAAAAATTTAAAACAATTAAAAAGAAACAGTGGCTTGTTTTATGTATTACTATTTCACCAGGTAAACCACACCAATGTCGATGCAGTGATCTACAGATCTAATTTCTTGATTAGCTTTTTCATATTAACAGCAGCAATTACAGTTAATTAACATTTTGTCCAAATCCTGGGTTAAACAGTACAGATGTTTTAGCTGTATGATTTATGCTTTTGTTTCCTTAATGCAAGCACACTTTTGAGTTTAGACCAGGGTGATTGTGATCACCCAGCCTGATCTACCAGCTTAATTCCATTTTCTCAAGGATGGCATTTATGTTTCCTTCAAGTTGAGCCATAGTGAGCTTGTCCAGGATGTGGAAGTGCTTCACTAGTTGTTTTTTGAGGAAGTGGAGTCTAATGTTAGACAGGTGGTGTGCCACCATGATTTTGAACTTGTTTTCCCTATGAAAAACAACTGCAGCCATTAGACTCTGCACAGTATATCACAAAAGCAGTGTTGCAATTACCAGAACTGTTATTGATTTTTTTTTTCCCTGAGTACTGTGCAAAACAAGTAGTCCATGCTGCTCATGTAGTGACAGTAAGTGCAAAAGGGGGGGGGGGGGGCACAGGGGAAAGTTCCTCTGTTTTTCTCCTCCAGTCTGAGTTTGCACTCTACCCATTCCCCAGTGTTCCTGGCTCTCTTCTAACAATATAAGCATGGGGTCCCAGGAGTTTTTTTTTCCACTTGTTTGTTGTCTGTAATCACCATCCAGTTGTTGGTCATGAACTTTTGATTGTTTTGTAGTCTAATGTAAAAGTGAGAGCCATGTTTCTTTTTCTTTTGTCCTCCAGTGAAGCCTGGTGTTAGTTTCTGTTGAGGCCTAGGTGTCTCCTGCTGGGTCCCTCAAAATGGAGTCCTCTTCTGATGGTTTTAAGGATTGAATTCAGGTAATTTATTGCTGTACCCCCTAGCTAGAAAATTTTGGCGTAGGCTGATTAGATTTGTGATGAAATCTCTAAGTTCTTTGGAGATACATGCAATTTACATCCCCTGAGATTTTATAACATTTTTCTTAGTGATCTAGTGATGCATGCTTTTACTGTGCAGATGTCCTCCTATTGTCCTTGGCCATGGCCATCCCCAGAACTATTCAAGTAGTCTATTTGTAAAACCTGTTGTTAAACATAAGTAGTTGTTCTTAAGGGTTAGATCCAATAACCTTCCCATCCTGATAATACGTTCCTGTCCTTTTCATATGCCTCTCTCACAGCTCGAATAAAATAGCTGTTTAGAAGCACTGTATAAAGTGCTTCAACCTCTACTCTGACCAGGATTGTGGAATCACTGACTGGAATATTTCTAATTTTACCTAGAAGATCCAGAGAGTCTAAAATAAAAGATTTGTTGGCCTCTGTCCTTCATTTTTTCTGGGCATCAGGGTAGATGGATATTGTCTGAGTCATGGAACCACTACTTGTCACTACCAGTCTGTAGGGAGGATCAGATGTATTCCTATGGGGTTGTGAGAGCCAAAAGAAGCTTGGTATTTTTTGGTGGGGGGGGGGGGCAAAAAAAGTCAAAAGGCTGGGCATATAGTAAATCATCCTCATGCAGCATTCTTAGTTGCTGTCTCAAATTATTATAAGCAACATTAACAGTGTTAAAATCACATTTACTGTAAACCTTGTTATTGCCAAGCACGGTCTTAATCTTGCAGTTATAAGCAGCTGTATTTGTGATTAGAATGCCTCTGCTTTATCTGCCTTCATGATTCTGAGTCTTATCTCTGCTGAGATTTTTTAGAGCAGCCAGTTCCTCTTTGCTATTTTAGTATAGCTTCTTCCTAGGTGGTTTACTGAGGACTCTCAGATATCAGCCTTGCATTTGCTCCCATACACACTCAGGGTAGGGTGCATATGGGGCAAAAGTCACTGGGCATTTTTCATTTTATACCATTCCCTATCAGTGTTCCTTTCATCCTTATTTTTGTCATTGAAAAATAATTTGTAATTCAATTTCCTCACATACAGTTTAACATCTATCACAGTTTTCACCAAGTTACCTCTGTTAAAAGGTATAAAAGTCAGACCTTTACCTAAGACTTCTTGCTGTAGTTGAGTCATCCATTTTCACAAGTGGCTCCAGACCTTAACCCTATTTTGTTGTTGGTTCTTGGGGATCTCTTCTGTTGTGTTGATCTCTCCAAATCTCTCAGCTCCCTGACCCCTTTCCAGGACCTGTTCTCTATTGTTGGTGCCCTTGTAGAGACCTCTGATTCAGAGTGAAAGGCCGCTGCATTGTGAGCCTCCCCATTGCAGTCTGGTGGTTCCATTTGGTGGGTTTCTCCCTCTGTGATGTTATCCTTATGTCCAATGGTGGTGCCCACCTAAGATGGATCCAATTTCCAGGTGGCCCTGGTAAAAATCCTGCCTGTTTTTTTCCCACATCTCTTTGGTCAGCCATAGGGGTGTCCAGGGTCACTTGTGTTCCAACCTCATTCTTGGGGTGGTGATTTGGTGGGTATCTTTTTCTTCTTTTTGAAGTATGGAGGTTTTGTGGTTCCTGCTTGTCCTTTAAGTCTTTGTTGATTTTTTTCTATTTTCTTCTCCTTAATTTTGTTTTCAAAGTCAGTGATTCTGTTTTCAAGATCTAAAAATCAGGAAGGATAGTTAGGATTACCTTTCCATAAATTCTGTAGGATTAAGATGTTGCTGATAATTGGAATCCTGCTGGGTTTTGTTATGCCTTAGGAAGATTCCAATCCACTTGAGACTTGCATCCTTTAAAACTGTGTCCAAATCTCTGATTAAGTCCTTCTCCACATTGTTCCACATAAGTTTCTTGAGCAGCTTTAGTACCATAGGAATCATTTTTTCAGTATTGTTCCTGAGGTAAATTTCTTCCCAGTATAGTCCTTTCAGCTTTTTTGGTTGTTTTTCAAGGAGGAGAAAGTTGTCTGTAAGATCACGTAAGTTGTCTCTTGGTGAGCAGTCTGTATGGTCAGGTTATCTGTTTCCATACCTCTAGTGGTCTTAAAGTGATTCTTTCAAGTGCATTACTCCTTGGGGTTGCCAAGGATGAAGCAAAAACAAAGGTAATCCAGAAAGCTCGAGTCAAGTCTGGTATCCCACCTGTGAGCCATATGGTGACAGGACTAACAAGAAACAGAGTACAATAGATGAGTCTAGATAAAATCACTTTAGCTAGCAGATCTAGGAAACTCTCTCTCTCTCTCTCTCTCTCTCTCTCTCTCTCTCTCTCTCTGATGCCCTTCTTGTGGGAGGAATAAAGAAATCATGTTGAAGTTTCAAGTAATTTATTTAGTTAAATAGATAGATAGATGAATGTTCTTATTCTAAGGGCTTAGTTTATTTGTACCCTGTTTCTTTTTTGAAGGAAGATATAACTGTTTTCATTGCAGGAGTGTACCACTCTTGGCTACTGTGAAGTACATCTGAGATGTTCACCCTTTATTCATTATTTGTGATTACTGTTATATTCTGCATAGGATGTAACAGCCAGCCAACTTCCAAAGCTTAGTGCACTTCCCATGTGCCCAAAATACTGTCAGCTCAAGTACAGCTGAAGAAAGTCAACAATTTGGATGCCAAACTCTTCAGAGCTTTCCTGCCATGAAAGAGCTCTCCTCTTATGGGCTTTTGAGGATTGATGGTCATCTAACATTTCTCCTTTGCTGGGCAGATAAGTTCCCTTTGGGGGGAAAAACTTCCACATTAATATTTTTTGTCAGAAACTTAACTTTTTCTGTAAAACTAATTGATTTAAGTTAGGAAAAGGTGTTTTAAGTGTTTGTCATGTGACTTTCAGTCACTTTTGACTGTGAAGTGTGACTTTTCTCTTTTGTGGCAAAAAGATAAAACTCCTTTTTTCTTTGTTTTCTACTTAAATATGTATTAAATTACTTTTGGGGCTGGGGTAAAGTGCCTTTCATTGTATTTTTGAAGGAAAAAACTACTTTTTAATACTTACTTGTTTCCCTGACTATTGCTGCCAGTCTTACATGAGCTTCAGGTATCATTTTTGGCTTCACCATTTAGCAACATACTAGTTCATCAGTCCTTCTTTCTTCCAGCTACAAAAAGAAGAAAAAGTCTAGAAATTTATAGACAGCCTTTGCCTCTTCATCAGGCTACACATTTGCCTCAGCCACAGATGGGTGGCTCTGCTGTGGTCATTTCTGGTTCCTCAGACTAGTTATCTTCCACTTTGGTTAACTCTGATGTAGTCCCTCAGGCATCATGCACTAGAGGTTAGACGTTTCCACTGTTGCTGTTGCTGTTGGACTGCACTTGACGGGCAAGGGAGAACCACTCTTGCCCATCTCAGAGGAAGTAGTAGGGAATGCCTATCTGCCTAACCAGACTGGGATGTCTGTCCTCTTGGGATAATTTGCTCAATGTGAGTCTATCTGCTTCTATGGAAATTTCTGTTGAAAAAAAGCAGAGGACTAAACATTTATCTTTCTTTGTCTATATTACTTTAGACAGGAGTGATTCATTGGGCTTAGTTCAGGTTCTTGACCCTTTTAATTCTGTGTTACTGGTAAGTAAAAAAGGAATTCTTCATGTTCTGAATATGCCCAGTATGTTGAACATAAAAAATAATTTTGAGAGGACATCAACTGCGTTTTCTCATCTGGTGGCTGATTCTGATTTCTGAAACCATATTAAGACTGAAACAGCTGTTTCAGTAATACAGATGGGAAAGCCTTTGAAAGATTTGGAGAAAAAGTATATACTTCTGCCAGGTCTATCTCAGATGATCGAGTTTTGAGAAAGTCAAAATTCATATGGTCGAGACCAGATGATCAAGTTTCCAAGAACTCAAACATAAAAAAAAAAACCTACAAAACTGAACCTTTTTTACATTTTTGCAGGGGGGCAAGTCACCCCTGCATCCCCCATACCCCCTGAAAATTATATACACCAATTCCGAGATCACACTACAGTGAGGAAAAGGGTAAATTTCCCAATCCATACTTTACCACTATCTCTATTCAAAAACTATGGGCCTTCAAAAACTCGATCACATGGTCTCGACCATATAAATTTTGACTTTATGAAAATTCGATCAGTTGATAGGGACCCCTTTTGCCACACTTATTTTTAGAAACTTTTTATTTTTTTAATATTTTTATTTGGTTTTTAAACAATAAATAAACAAATCAATTATAAAACAAACAAATAACTATTTACGTAGGTGACAGTTGATCAATACATCAAAGTTATATATCAACAACAATTAGTATTTTTCAAGCAAGGCTTTAAGTTTAAGCCAAGGTTTATATGAATGTGTAATATTAGAAATTCTGATCTTTATAGTGTGCAATTCACTACCACAATTTTTGCCATACTAATAAATTCAGTATTAGAGGGGGTAACTTTATTTTTTCCAATTTTTAGTAATTACTTTTCTGGCTGTAGCAAAAATAGACCAAAGAAGAGGCACTTGGGTTTTTGGAATTATTTCAGAAATTGGAAGACTAAATCAATCTAAAGATTCAGAAATATTGCATCTATCTGCCCATAGAGCTTGAATAAATGTATTAATTTCTTTCCAAAAATTGGAAATAACTTCACATTCATATACCATATGCATCCAATCAGCTATTATTTCAATCACATCTGAAGCATTTAATTCTATTTGATTTATTCATAAATAACTGTAATTTTGTTAGGTGTGACAAAAGCTCTATGTAAAATTTTCCAAGTGAATTTTTTCCAATTTAATGAAGTTGCAGTTTTATCTGTAGATTTTAATATTAATTTCTTGTATTCTTCAGAGAAACATTCATTATTAATTTTTGAGGAGTAGTTCCAATAAGAGTGGACTAAATACGTGAAATATAACTTAAGAATTTTATAAATTTGTGACAAATATGAATTCTTTTTCATTGTATTATTATGGATATTTAATAAGAATTCCAATACCTTGGGGAAAGATTTCTTATCTAGGTTAAATATCATATTTACCTCTGTGCTCGCAAAGTCTCAAAATGTTTGTAAAATTAACCAATTCTCAGAATTGTGATTGTATTGGGACCTTACATTTTCAACAGTATATATGCCAGTACCATTACTTTGTTATTTCAATACTAGCATTGTGTTAAAGTTATGATTTTCTAAGTAGTCATTTGTATATGCAATTGAAAACATAGAAAATATTAAGTCTTTAATATAATGGTTAAAATATGTGAACTTTTGGAAAGAAGAAATTATGTTATTTAAATAGGGAATTTGAGAAGAGGGTGTAATACCATTTACGCAAAAATCTTTTATTAACCAGATAAAAATATTAGGTGCTATTTGTTTATGGCTGGTTGTGAAATATTTATTATTTACTAATAATATTTCTTGATGTATTTGTTTCCATTTTGAATCAAAATATGACTTTATCTACAATGCTATAACTTTTACAATTGTTGAATTAGCATACACTTGAATATGAGGGAATCCTATTCCACCATTATCCCAACCTTTTCTTTGCCAGTCAAAGGCAACTCTTGGTTTATTAGGATGCCGAAAAAAATTAAGTAGAATATTATTTATCTTTCTCATCATTTTTTTGGTGAGATAGTACTAAAGATTGTAAGACAAACAATATTTAGGAAGAATTACCATCTTAATAAGCATTAATCGTTCTTCCGTGGCAAAGAAGAATTTGTTCCAATCTGTGACTAAACAAAATTTTATCAGCAAGCTGTTGAATGTTTGTTTGTATCATTTCTTTACTATTAAACATAATGATTATACCAAGGTATTTCATTTGATTGCTATTCCAGTGGAAGTTAAATATTTTCGTATGTTTTTTTTAATTTTTTTTATTGATTAATAATGTACTTTTTTGTTATGACTAAATCTTAAGTTTGAGATTTCTTCAAACTGACTCATAGAACTAATCATATGTTCTGATGAATTTTCTATATTTCCTATTGTTAGTAAACTATCATCAGCAAAGAGTTCAAAATCTTCTTTTATTTTGATACCATTAATGTTATTACTGGATCTAATGCTATTAATAAAGGGTTCTATATCTAATGCATAAAGTGACAGTGATAATGGACAGCCTTGTTTTGTTCCTTTTTGTAATTTAAAGGCATTAGAAAGAAAATAACCTATTTTAACATAAGCATAAGAGTTATTGTATAATGGTGAGTGTGGAAGAGAGGTGAAGAAGAGAGTACAGGCAGGATGGAGTAGGTGGAGAAGAGTGTCAGGAGTGATTTGTGACAGACGAGTACCAGTAAGAGTGAAAGAGAAGGTGTACAAGAGGGTAGTGAGACCAGCTATGTTATATGGGTTGGAGACATTGGCATTGACAAAAAGGCAGGAGTCAGAGCTTGACATGGCAGAGTTGAAGATGTTAAGATTTGCACTGGGTGTGACAAGGATGGACAGGATTAGGAATATGTATATTAGAGGGTCAGCCCAGGTTGGAAGGTTTGGAGACAAAGCCAGAGAGGCAAGATTACGTTGGTTTGGACATGTGCTGAGGAGGGATGCAGACTATATTGGGAAAAAGATGCTAAGGATGAAGATGCCAGGTAACAGGAAAAGAGGAAGGCCTAAGATAAGGTTTATGGATGTGGTGAGAGAGGGCGTGCAGGTGGTTGGTGTGACAGGGCAAGATGCAGAGGACAGGAAGAAATAGAAACAGTTGATCCACTGTGGCAACCCCTAATGGGAGCAGCTGAAATAAGAAGATATTCAGTTCTTTGTCCCATTCTCTTGTTTTACTAATATACCAGCTTGTATCTCTTCCATTTAAGTAATCCTTTAGTGAATCCCAAAAGACAATGTCAGTTACTTCACCATTCATGTTTATTTCTAGGAAATGTTTGATCTCTTTAACATATCAATCCTTGAATCCTTTTATTTTAGTAATGTATGCTGGTAATCTCCTGTGATGCAGTAGATTGTCAGTTTTTGAAATAATATTATTGATTATAGCATTATGGTCTGATAATGGACATGAGGCTATTGAAACTTCTCTGATATGTGAGAACAGATTATTTAAGACAAAAATTGCATCAATATTGATTTGTGTTCCATATCTATATGAATAATGGGTAAACTGAAGTGAGTTTTTTTTCCTTAGCTCATATATATCCTTTAATTTCATTAGATTTTTCAAAACTCATTAAGTGTTTACCTGAAGATGTGATTCTCAGCTTTTTATCTGCAGTGGAATCTTTGATAAAATATAATTAAAATTACCAGCCATTATGACTTCACCTTTCGTGTAATTGGCTATAGTATCTAAATAATTTTTTACATCTTTAGCCCCAACCCCTGGAATCCAATAAAAAAGCCCATCAGTGAGTTATGAATAAGACAAATTAAACAGGTGTTCAGACTCTTTATTATAAGTTGACTAAACTGATTATCTTCTGCAGTCGTATTCCCTGTACCTTACATTATCTCCCTGGTCTACTATACGGAAGAAGTTGTTATTTTCAGAGTTATTAATTTATATGTCAGGTGATTTGTATGTTTTTTTCTATTTTATTTACTGTGCTTAAAGTTGTACATAGGCTCATAAGTTCATAAATTTGTACCAGGCTAACTGTCCATATTGGTTATTCCAAGCCCAGCCATTAATCCCATGTGAGAAATAAACCCTGCACCTTGTGTGTATAAGGTGAATACCTTAACCCCTATGTCAACCTCCCACCCATGTAGACATATGTATATTCTTTAACTATATACATATTTATTTATTCTGATCTCTTTCTATTTCTGTTTGTATACTATGCCTTGTACTATTACTATATTCCTATGTTTTATATTTTTTCTATAATAGTAGTGTAGAGCATCATATAATAGAACATTTATATTTACCTTTATATATCTGATGCTCTCTAATCTAGTACTTCTGTTAGAATAAGTCCTATTTTCCTTAATGTTATGTTCATAGGTAGGTACTAGGCTATTGGCCCAAGGGCCTAATTAAGCCTAGCCAACAAGGGTCACTGGCTTACGCCACCCAAGAAAAGTTATTTTCCTGTGCCCCTGTTGAACAGAGCCACAACAGTATCTGAACAAACATTTGAAAAATCTTCCCTTTTAATTTCCATAATAAATTGTTCTGAGATATTAAGTTTTGTTATCATTAAAAAAGACAATAACAGAGAAAAAAATTAAAAATGAACATGTAAGGCACACCCAAAAGGCAACCACTGCTGGATTACATACAATGAAAAAGAAGAACTGGAATCTTAAGCATTTTCATTCTCTTTACTATAAAGAACTTCATCAGAAAAAAATGCAAGAACAATATTACTTTTAAACACAACCAAACAATGATGTCATCAGTAAAAGACCAATCAGAAAATGCAGGCTGTAAAAGTGAATGAAATCTTAAGGAAATCACTACTTGAAATGAACTTCCATGAATTAATTAAATACATCTATATTTCAATAGGTTTTTAACTGAAGTACAGTCATAAATTCCTGGAGCCTCATCGTCTTGTAAAAAAACTTGCCATTTTAATTCTAAAAAATTAAGATATGCATTAAAATGCCCAGAAAACTTAACTTGTATACCCTTTCAATGACTAAAAATACAAATTTCCTGAAGTCACTACAATTCTGAGCATATCTTGCTAGAGCATTCATATTGTCCTTTTTCTTGACAGTCAAAACATGTTCTTTAATCCTGTCAGCTAACCATCGTGTAGTTTTTCCAACATAAAAACTATCATAATTGGAGCAACTAGCAAGGTATACCAGACCATCACTCTAGCAATTATACCTGTACTTTGCTCTCAATACATAATCAGTGTGTTTAAAATGGTAACTACCTGCAGATTGTATAAACCTATAATAGGAACAATTCTGGCAAGCATAAGCCCCTTAAATCTTCATCACTTTACTGACTTTTGATTATATAGGCTGTTCTAATATCTGTTTCAAATTCTTGGTCTTTTTAAAAATAAAATTAGGACAATTTTCAACAATTTTGGATAATTCTTGATTGCCCAAAATTATTTTCCAATTATTAGTAATTATGTTTCGAATCAAAGGGACATCAGTACTAATTGGAATGGGAAAAGAACAACTTGACTCATTAGACATAGCATTATTAGAGTCACTCATCACTTTGTTTGGGACAAACCTTGCTCTCAGAATAGGAAGAAACTTGAGGTCTCTTGGTTTAATAACATTATCAGAAATTACCTTTAATTTGTTCATCAGATAACCTTGTGAATGGAAAAGATTCATAAGTCTTTCCACCTCTTCAGAAAATGTCTGACTGTCACTGATTAAATGACTAAATCTAATGACTTGTCCTCTAAACACATTGAATTTCATGAAAGTAGGACGATAGCTGTCAAAAATGGAGGTAATTATTTGTGAAGGTTTTTTGTGAAGGATGTTACTTACAAACCTAAAATGCAATGAAAAAAAATTGATGAACAAAGCTTCCAGAGCCAAGCCTCTAAACTTAAAGCACTGTATTTAATAAATATAAGTGCTTTCATTTTAATAACCATTAAAACTTCATCAGATACAACTTAAATAATGAAATGAAAAGTCATGTGATCCAATATCAAAAAAGCATGTAATACATTTTAAAGTCATATGTCCCTGTTAGTATAACAATATACACAGCAATATATGTTGAAAGAACCAGCATCAATTCATCCCTTTCTAATAAAAATCTATATGTATGTATCAACCATGACAAATTTTATTCAAGTCCCTATCTTACCTAATTCAGTTTTCTACCTTTCCAATTATTTCAATTTTAAAATGATGGCTATACTAACTGCTTCATTCAAACCTGCATGTCTATAATCCTCCAGTCTCAATTGCCAGATTAACTCCTGTCTATCCAAGTATATAGACCATGGTCCCCCTTGGGTTCCTTTCCACCATTTCTAAAATACTAAATTTAAATAAGTGTTCAGGATGTTCTTCCAGGTGTCTGTATATACTATATTACTTGCAAACCTACTTTCCTAAATCAACATGGTGACCTCTGTGTCTGAAAAAATGGGCAGTGATCCCTTTGTTATTCTCCACAAAATCCAAACACTATACACTACTGTTGATCTGTTGGAGAAATTCTTCAAATGAAGACATGTTGCCAGTCCAGATGAAAAGCAAGTCATCAATGTATATTTTGTAGTAACTAACATGTTTAAAATTTAGTAACTTGCAAAGATATTTATGTTACCACCAACATATTACAAGGTTAGTGAAAGTGGGAGCTACTTGAGCCCCCATGGCTATACACCACTGACCTGCTGATATATACTATTCCCAAAAAGAAAAAAAATGTTACTTAAAACCAACTCTGGAAACTGACAAATAGTACTGACATCAAGCCCTGAATGATTTGCATATTTGCGTAGGTAAAGTCTGACAAAGTCTATACCTTCCTGTTGTTCTATTCAGGTGTTTAGAGAACATATGTCTATAGTGCATAGAAACATCTTGATGTTAGAAAAAGAGTAGTTTCTGAGCTGATCGAGAAACACTCATGAATCTTTTAAATAAAACGCCCTAACCTGTACTATCAGATTCAAAATGGTGTCTAAATAAGTGGAAATATGAACAATTTTGTTGGGAGGTATGGAAACTATAGGCCTAAAAGGAGGATTTACTGAGTTCTTGTGAACCTTGGGCAGATGCGGCTGGTCAACTGATAAAAAAATCAAACAAACCAATGGAAATATATCCCTGATATAACAAGTGTGTAAGAGACAAATCTATGTCCTGATAGCTCCTCATTACTTGATGTTTGAGTACTGTCCTATAACTCTGATTGTCTGAAAGGAAAATACTCATTCCTTTATTATACTCTGCAACCTACTTGCTGACCAATGCATTATCTTTGTCCACTTTCATAAATCTGAGATCAGAGTAACCACTCAACTGTTTTAGTGCATAAAACTCCTCCCTATTTAAATTATGGCATGTTTTGTGAGACTTGTAATTGTTAAGATGTTTTCTCAGTAAATTATACAAATCTGATTCACACATAGAAGAAAAAAAACATTTAAATTATTAACCAAAGGGGGTTATCTGTGCTGGATTTTTTTTAAAGGCACCACCTCCTGAGGATACTGAGTGCTACTAAAAATGTATTTCAGATTAAGCTTCCTCACAAATAACTTGAAATCAAAAGTGGTATAAGTAATAGACTCTCTTCCCATAGGAATACATGAAAACCCTTTTGATAAAACATCCAATTCTTTGTTGGAAAAAACTTTGTTGGTAAGATTAAAAACATGTTATTCAGATATTAACAGCTTCTTCATTTCCCCTGTTTCTTCCCTGCCACAGTCTGACCTCCCTTGGTTGAGGGTGGACTGTCCATCCTCAATCTTTGGGGGAAAAATAGGAACCAGCAGAGGTAGAGGCAAATGAATCAGAGTCACTACAAACACTCAATGTAACCTGTTTGTCTACAGAAGCATTGTGAGATACTTTTTCATTAGTAATCTGTGGGTGCAACCATGTAGAGGTAGATTAACCCAACAACTGGTTATTAGAAAAAGAGTATAATCAATCAAGTCTATTAACCCCCTCACTGTTTTCAATAACCAACTGGTTAGCATTGGATGTCATTTTAACTATTCCTTTTTTAAGTAAATAACAGAGAAACACAATCCTAATTTTTTATCATAAGTGTCATTCGATAGGCTACTATATAAACTATCCTTTTGGTAAACTGCAAGCATTCAGAACTGTTTAATAACTGACAGTGGTTTAGAATGCAATTCACTGTCTTTGGATTATTAGCTAACTCATATTCATTGACATTTTAGCATATTATTCAAAATATTATGATTATTTACTTTTAGAGAGTTAGAAGTAACCTGGACAGTTCTTAAAATTTTAGAACTCCTGCAGCATCACAAAAGTGCTCATGAATCTAATTAAGCTGCTTCAGGATGGTCCTCATGACAATGATGTGCAAATGAATGGTTTATCAGTTACAACTCATACAAAAACATTCATGAGTGTAACCACACCACCTCAACTCCATACCCCAATCCCTCAAACCCTTCCAAAATCACTAAAAATATAAAAATCAGTTCAAAGTATGTTAACCTCTAAAAAGCGATCATATTTAAAAAAATAACATTTAATGAGTCCATAAGAACTATTTCTATGAGATGTTTAATATAAAGTAGACTGCCATTTTAAAGGAGACATATAATATAAACTTGCAGTAAAAGAATGACAGTTACATGTTATCTAGGTTTAACATGTAAAAGTGTGAATGTTACTCTAATTATTTGATAACATTTCAATAATATTTTTTATATATGTAGGAAACTATATTTTAGACTTTGTTTATCGCATGCTATAACTTTCCTGGGTGCAAATGCATGTCAAGTATACCATCAGTATCAAGCATTTAGAACTATGTAATAACTGACAGTGGTTTACAATGCAATTGAGTGTCTTTTGCATATTATCTAACTTGTATTCATTGATATCTTAGCATATGATCCAAAATATTATGCTTATTTACTTTCAGACAGGAATATGTCACATGGACAATTCTTAGATTTTTCAGAACTTCCGCAGCATCACAAATGTACTCATGATTCTAAGTTGTTTTAAGCTGGTTTTCATGGTAAGGGCTTGAAAATAAACAATCCTTCAATTGCAATCCACACAAAAATGTCAACAATTGAATCCAATCCATCACCACACTGTACACCAATCCATCCAACCCCTCCAAACCACCATAAAACAACAAAAAAATCTCAATGTATACCAACCACCAAAAAGCCATTGCACTCAAAGAAATAACATTTAATGATTCAGGAAGCACTATTTGTATGAGATGTTTAATAAAAATCAGACTGTCATTTTTTAAAGGAGACATAGCATATAAACTTGCATTAAAAGAATGATAGTTATGTGTGATCCAGGTTTAACTTGTAAATGTTTGAGTGTTACTCTAATTATTTGATATCATTCCAGTAGTGATATTTATATAAGTAAAAATGTATTCCTGGGATTCAATAAACTCCATGTAGGCTTCATGTAGAGCCTACACAAAGTTTGCCTGTTAGTGTGATGTTGCGTGGACACAAGTCTGATTTCTACAAGAGTGCAGGTGAACTTATAGTAGATGACATCAGCAGGCCATGTGGAGATCAAAAGGTTGGGAAGCTTGCATAGGCAAATAGCTTCATATGTTCATATGAGGCTACTAGCCTAATAGCACCAGGGTGTGTAGAAGCCTAGTTGTGTAAAAATACAAGTACTCTTATTGAGGGTAGTTGGATGGTCACTTTTAGCAGAGCGTGTTTGTGAACAGCAATAACTGGCCCTGTGGTGCCAGCCCAGAAGTGACTTTGCAATCCCCCAACCAGTTGTCAACATTGTGCATGACAGCACTATTTTGCACATAGTGGAAGTCTATTACAGAAGAGTCTGAATCATTGTGGGATATATCTGTCTCCCCAGCATGTTCTGTTTATGCCATAGGCTTGGTTCAAAACCCTGGAGCAAATTATTGTTGTCCCATTTGAACTGCAGATGTCCATCAGTTCCTGAAGGGTGGTGTCTGAGACTGCTCTGTAGAGCAGTCATAAGTCATCTCTCAGCAGCCTGCATGATAACGAGTACAGTGACAGGCATGTCAGTCTTTCCATGTATGTCATGTTTGGAGGCCTGGGAATTTCCCAGGCACAGCCCTGTGTTCTCTCCAATTGCTACAGGTGTCTGGTGAGGTACAGAGAGATGTGAGTATTTTACTCCATTATTGGTGTGATGAGGGTAGAGTACAGCAGAGGTATAACTACCCTGGTCTTGGATGTGATGTTCATATGTATGATGTGTGTAATGCAGATTGTGTGTGTCACCACTATGGGCTCATAGTGATGAAAGTGTAGATTGCTATCAACATGTGTTCCCAAGTCATACAACACTGTGTTTGAGTTTAGGGGGTGATACGTATATCATAATTAGCAGGTGTACTTCATTGACAAAGGTGCCAAAGAGTTATCTTATGCTAAAGTTCAGTCTGTGTTTGTCACCAATCATCAGCCTGTGTCATCCCCAGTTGTAATGTGTTACCATCATTGAGGCACTCTATATGAGAGTGTCCAGTTAACAGTCATCTGCAAACTTGGTAAATCACAGGCTATCTACTGTTGCCTGTGCTTCAGGGAAGTATTTCCCAAACAGTTGAGGGCCCAGCAAAGATCCTTGTAGTATTCCACTGCTGAATGGGCTAGTGGTGAAGGTGCAGTCCCCAACTTTGAGAGTATGTGTTCTGTCATTGAGTCAGCTGTCTATCCATCTAGTACTGAATGGCCTAATTCCCAGATGGGAGATCTTCACTATGAGACATGAATGGGGGATAGTGTCAAAGGTTGTGGATAACTCAACATAGGTGGTATATCCTGTTATCCCTCATCCAGGTCTTGTGGACAGAATCCAAGAAGTCCACAAGAATCAATAAGAAAGATCTACCATTGACAAAACCAAACTGGGTAGGGTCAAGTGTGATGAAGGTCACCTATGTTCCTATGGATATGGTCCATGCTGATTCCTGCCCTAGCCTTGCAGATAAGGCTTTTTAGGTGTATGGGTCAATAGTTGTAATTCTACATGTTATCAGATTGATGTGCATTATATTACATTTTGTAGTGTGGTTGATATATGTGTGTGGAAAAGGTACTGAGACCCCAGGGTTGTAGTGCTTGGGGGGGTGCCAACACACAGATGTATTTTAAATATGTGACATGTAGTTAGATAGGACCTTCAGTTTCTAATGTTTCTACATGTAATTTCATGTCATACAAAAGAAATGGAGAATAAACAGCAGTGATACAGCATAATATATACATTTTCATGGCACGGCGAGCAGTGGGTTTGCACAACAGTTAGTAAAGTGCATACATGTGAAATATACATGTTTGCACAGTGCTAAGCAGTGCACAAACATTATCCACATTGGTAAAGACTGACAGTATTGAGTCTCTGGAATACACCTCCTACTTAATTGATTCTGTGGCAGCATGTGTTAATGCAGTGATACATTTCTTTTTGGGGCAAGATAGTACTTGGTTCGAATACAACTGTATCTGTTACCTTTAACTACGTTTGTATTACTGTTGCTGCCCTTTGGTGCTCGATATGCACCATTGCAAAATAATACAATAAAGAAAAGAAATGAGGAAGACTGTACAGTGGTGAAATGGGGAGCAAGCAGGAAGAAGAACAAATAGAAAGCAATACAGGAATGTGTAGGAGGGAGGTAGGAAAGAACCATAACTAGCCACTTTTTCAACAGTAAAAGCTGATAAGATGTTCAGAATATTAGCTGAATTTTGAATGTCAGCTCCAGAGAGAGGAGAGACCACAACACAATCATGTTATATAGCCAATTGGACCAAATCAAGTGTGTCAAGAAGACACGTGTGTGAAATGCAGAGCTATGTATGCAATGACTTTTTTTGTGGGACAGGTTACCATTTTCTTTTTTTGAGAGAAAGAGGAATGTTGGGGATGGGAAGTAGGTACATCTCGGTCTGGTAAGTTGGGTAAGTGAGGAAGCAACTGCAGACAGCCAATACAAACAAGACAAGAGACAGGGACGGTGATGGACACAAGAGGTCAGTGGACACCATAGATGGGGTGAGTGTGGAGATATCCAAGACCCATGGTGTTCAAGCTGGGTGACAGTGAAAATCAAGTTTTCACCCACAGGACTGTCATTGCTGTCACCTCACTGTGCCACTGGCTGGAGTGCTTAATGTCTCCTTCTCCACCTCCTGATGCTACATAAAGTGAGGGAGAGCAGTCTCGCCAGCCGTCTCGATGCAGGTGATAAACTTATCATCTCTGCCACTGCTCCTGGATGGAACTGGACTATCATCTGGGGAAGGACTACTTGTGGGGGCATGTAGTGCAGGGGCAGCAGAGATGGTGCTGCCAGGTTGGATCCCAGACATGCTGGGCAATGGTGCCATAGCCGGTGAAGTGGGGACAGCGAGATTTTGTGGGGTAGGCCTACCCCACTGTGCTGTGGAGCATATTGTTATGTGGTACACATGTATGATGGGGACACATTTTGATGAAAAGTAATAAAATAAAACAAAAAATTAAAAAATAAAAATAAATAAAAAAGAGAGTTAAAGATTGGGTGAGAAAAATAGATGATTAGTACCTTAATATGTGGCATTCAATGTTTTAATACAATTATTTGACTCTGTTATCTTAACCTTTACACTTAGGAATACCACCCCCAACAGATAACTTTTACTTTAAAGACCACCCGCTCCTAACAGATGCATTCTATACTACAGATTGCAGCAAGTACTCCTTTACATGTGCATGTATTGCACTTATGAGTCTTCCAGTTATATAGATTATAGTTTACAGCAGGGCATGTGTGCCACTGGTAAAGAGCTTTTCATTTAAACCTTTAAGTTACAAATGATTGAAGAATTAACAGTATTGTATATTTGGGAAGGGTGGTATTTGAACCCATAACCTCTGACTAAAGTCTTATATTGTACTCTTGGATTGTTTTACAGACTAATGCATGCATATTTGCTTTTACAGTTGAGATATACATGCTCAATTTGATACAACTCTAAAATACCAAAAATAATATATTTAACTTTTAATAGGTTCATAGGTTGGTACTAGGCTATCAGCCCTAGGGCCTATACAAGCCTAGCCATAACAATTCCCTGGCTATTGCTTCCCACACTATTTACACTATTTAATGCTACAATAACACTACTCTTCTGCTGCATACAGTCCACATGCCTCCATCATCCTTGACAATCTAACATCATGGGTCCAAACATTGACCTCCCTTTCTATGGCAGCTGTGGAAAAAAACAGAACAGAACAGAATACAATTATGAATACCAGTCTTGCCTATATTCAGCTTTTAAGCCTTACAAGTACTCTCTATAGTTAATACTTACACAGGTGTTGGATGTCCACAGTCCTAAATTCCTCGATCCCAAGGGTATCCCTCTTCCTCCTCCTCCTGATGTCATTGTAGTGATGCCTACATTGTTCACCAGTGCAGGTATACCAGTGGCACTGGTTACAGCCCAGGCTAAACTATCCCAATCTTGTTCCTTAAATATTTTATTGAAGATTTTAACATCAAAACAATAATATATAACATTAAAAATAAAAATATTTACATAACTATCCCAAGCTTCTGACTTATGCTGGGAGCCACAATAGTCCCCCTGCAGCAGCCTGATACAGTGGCATTTGACTAGCTGTCCAATAAAAATCTTAGACTCCTGGACACTCCATTTCTGAGCCATAAATATCACACCCTCAACACAAATGCCTACCATATCTACCACTGATCAACAGCAATGCAGACTGATGGTTTCCTGCCAGTTCCAGTCATTGCATTTACAGGGAGCGTGTACACTGTTTGAAAATATTGCACACTGCTTACCATTGTGCAAACAAGCTGCTTGGCAGTGCGGACCCCTAAGGCCTACATTTGTGCGATGGTAAGCAGTGTGCAACAGTGGCAAGAAGTGACAAATTACACAGACAGTTGTGTATGTGTGTTAGGCAAATGTGAATGCCATGCCAGACCAGATAGCAGAATTATACCTACAAGAATATAGTACACATTGTACCCACAGTCATACATTTGATAATAATATGATAATACATAACAAGAATTGGAACAAAAGTAAAAGTGTATGGAATATGGTGTGTTCAAATCCAGGACCATGTCTATGGTTGTCAGAAAAATATGTATTAATGTGTGTATGCTTAATGCTAATTAGAAACTAAATAAGTTAACACGTTTTTCATTCTATTTTATATGCACTGTTTTATATACAGTTGAGTTTCATATGAGACTGAAAAGATGCTTTTTGAAACTGCAGTGTGCTTTCTGAAACTTGCAAGATGCCCTCTGACCTAGTAATTGCTAGCACAGCAATATTCATGTTTATGCCTTTTGGAAATGTACTTGAGAAGCAGGTGATTATCTGCTAGGTCAGGAAAAATTAAAAAACAATGCTATATTCTGTAAATGTAATGATTTTAAACAATCAGCTCTGTTCGAAGTATGAGAACATGTGCAGCTGCAAAAGTTTAGAGATAACATAGACAAAGGACTGTTAGAGAAATGAACTGCAATCTATACTTGCTTTGTGCTCGAATTAGCTATAGTACCTTGAATGGTAACATTGCATATATCTAACCGGTGGTAGCCAAGGCCACGTTGTTTTTTTTTTAGGAAGTTTCTCACAAAAATTGATAATACCAGCAGAATATTGTAAAAACAATTATTACTAAATGATGATGACAAAACTTGTGATTCACTATGTCAGCTTGGTAGGCAATGTCTTATTAGAAAGTGCATAAAAATGTTTGCATTTCCTGTTTCTAGTTAGACAAACTCTGTATTAGCACATTTTTGTCTCCTTGCTGCAAGATTAAAGTGCCTTAACCTGAACCTACCGTGTTTTGATCATTTTTAAAGTATATTTTCCTTTGACAGTTTGGTCCTTCGGACTGGAAAGTACCTCTCACTCTAGGTCCAGGTCAGAATTGGGCCCGGTGGCATGTAACCGTACGGGGAAGTGGCCACATCAGCTCTTCTGTCTTGAAAGACCTCTGACTAAATTGTCGTTCGAAAGAGGCCAGCCACTGTTTCTGATCTGGGATTGGAGGACAAGTCAACGTTCCGGTGGATCAACTCACGGAGGGTCAGGTAAGGAGGAATTTACCTTTTTTTCTGTTTTAGATCAGGGACTTGTTACAATACTGTTTTGTCAGGGAGATTTGCATGTGCAGATCAGGGACAAAAAGACTGCTGTCTTGTCATAGATCAGGGAAACAGAATAGATAGGCAGTTATTCTAGATAAACTGTGAAAAGGTGTAAAATCGTGGTACCACATGATAAGAAGGGTTACGTAACAATTTCTGACTTAGCTAAGGCAACATGGGAAATCAGTGCACGAAAAATTCCTGAGACCCGCCCCTAACCGAAGACGCGAAATATATGCAATTACAGTGTGCCGATAATGTTAAGTATTATACAAAATGGGTTGATAAATACAAATTTGATGGTAATTTAGATAAATCTTCACTTATTAAACTTGTTAGACAACTTAAAACAGATGCGAAAGGTCAGCTAAAAAAGCAACGACAATTAGGAGTCCCTCAGGCACACAGGTGGCTTGAGAAAGCAAACCGCAGGGAACAAAAGATTAAAAATTCAAAAGCAATGTTCTTAGATAAAGAAGATAATAACTTGGTAATAGCAACAGCCCTTCCTCCTCCCCCTCCACTTCCCTTACCAGAATATGAAGCGAGTGGACAAGCTGATCCACCTCTGCTATACCCAGCTGTTCCTGCAAAATCAAAACCGTTTGTCAGGGATCCTATCGAGACCAGGTCTCGAACACGCAACTTGAGAGGGGATATTGAATTATATGAAATAAATAGAAATTCACAAGCTATGGGTGAGGAAGAGATATGTCCACTCATAGAAGTACCAAATCCACAGGCAGGACAGGATCCGACTCTTCTAGTATATAGACCGTGGACACCAGAAGACATCCGGAAAGCCACAGAGGGAATTCCCCATCCAAAAGTTAATTTCAGAAAATTCTTAGAAGACTTACAAGGCATGAGGTTAAGTTACCATTTGAATGGAGAAGAAGTAGAGAAAGTAGTTAGACAAATCGTAGGTCCAGATTGGCACATGATCAGTGGCAACTGGAATCCCCGTGACGCAGAGTTTAGACCACTCCCACATAGTAACGCAGAACTGGACAACAGAGTGAAAGGTCTGACAGACCGAATCTCTGAGAAATTGAAGCCTAGGGCTGATTGGACTTGCATTAATCAATGCATACAACAAGAAGGTGAAACTGTTGATAGATATTATGCCAGATTATTAGAATGTTTCAATAACCATTGTGGAATGCAGGTACCTGAAGATCAAACTCATCATTCCCCATATGAGCAACTAAAGAATGCATTTTTAAAAGGCAGTATTGCGCCCATTAGCAGCTTTATTACAGAGCACATGGTAGATCATGGAACAAGTAGATTACAGTCATTACTTGAATATGCAAGACATGCCGAAAGGCATTTTAATAGCAAAAAGAAAAAGAAAACTCAAATATTTGCAGTAGAAGATGGATCAGAAGTCTTTGTAGTGCAAACAGGGAAGAAGGGTAAGAAAAATACCCAGGGAAACAAACAATCTGACAAACGGTCAGAAGACTTTGAAGAAAGAAAGAAAAGGGGTGAATGTTTCGAATGCTGGAAAAAGGGACATTTGGCAAGGGATTGTAGGCAAAATAAGAAGGTAACCACGGAAGACAAGGAGGGTGAGGAATGACTATATGATAGTCAAGAATCACTGGATGGGAATAAGAAAAGATAAATGCAAATGTGATAGAAAGGGTGGAGGATGTGACAGAAAAAATAGAGGATGTACATGAATTCATAGATAATGAAGAAAATGAAATTTTGGACTTAGCATTATTGAGCTTAGAGCTCTACTTAGCAGACACAAAACCAGAAGTTACACTTCTGGTAGAGGGGAGGGAAGTCAAATTCTTGTGTGACTCAGGGGCTTCACGGACCCTGATACATCCTTCCAAACTACCAGAAAATTCAGAATCACTGGACTACATATTAGTAAAAGCAGCTAATGGACAGCTGTATCGGGAGCCACTCTCCCACAACATAGCGATAACTGACCCAGTTTCAGGGATGACTCAGAAAAGCAAAATTGTTGTTTCTGCAAAATGCCCAGTGAATCTCTTGGGCAGAGACCTAATGCAGATATTTGGCATAGCCGTAGTTCCAACTATGCAGGGTATGGAAGCACAGCGACAAATGGATACTTTTGTAGTGCGATCAGAGGGTGAAACATTTTATTGGTACAGCCAGGACTTAGTTACGACTGGTCCAGGGGCAGTAACCGAAGAACTGATGAACATAGCCATCAGTAAATCCCCCTCCCTTGACACTGATAAACAGTATTTGTTGCATTGCACTCTATATTACTGTAACAGACCAGGACCTGATAAAGAATATGAGCAAGAACTGTTTAGAAACCATGCTAATAGGTTAGTATTGCAAAATTTGTATTGGGACACAGAAGGAAACAGTGTAGTAAGCTGTTCATTGCCCCAGGAATTTCTAGCACTTTACAAATCTAATCAATTACCACATGTAAGCTTAACTAAAGATAGAAATTTGAAATGGGCAGAACTAGGAGAAAAAGTCACAAGGTGGGAAAAACAGACAGAGTTAGAACTCTCTGAACAAGGAGTACAGAAGCAGAAATTAAATTGGATAACACAGACACACCCAGCTGTGCACTCACAGGCAAGTGAGGATAGCTGAGTAGCACTCTTACTAGAGGAAGAGGAAAAAGCCTTGTGAGACATACCAGAGACTCTCTGGTCAACAGGGAAATCAGATGTAGGACTTATTCGTACAGCAGGACAAGTTACTATTATGCCAAAATCAGCTTTTAGACCTCAAAAAAGACAGTATCCCTTAAGGAAGGATGCAGAAATAGGAATCAAACCTATAATAGCAGCCTTACTTAAGGAAGGGGTCTTAATAGAATCTCCTGATTCACCATGTAATACACCCTTATTTCCTGTTAGGAAAGCAAACGGGGAATGGCGTATGGTCCAAGATTTACAAGCTGTGAATGACGCAGTTATACCCAGGGCACCAACGGTGCCAGATCCACACACTTTATTGAATGATTTGAAACCTCAACAGAAGTATTTTTCTGTGGTAGATATTAGCAATGCATTTTTCTCAATACCGATACACCGAGACAGCCAACATTGGTTTGCATTTACATTTCAGGGGAAAAGGTATACATATATGAGACTACCACAGGGATATTGTGAAAGTCCAACAATATTCGCACAAGAAATGGCAAGTAACCTGGTGGGATTTATCCCACCGAAAGGTAGTCAGATTTTACTTTATGTAGACGACATTCTGCTGGCAGCCCCCACCCCAGCAAGAATGTAGAGAGGATACCATAGCATTATTACAATTTTTAGCCACTCAAGGACACAAGGTAAACAAAAACAAACTGCAACTTTGGAAAAAACAGGTCAAATACCTGGGATATGTAATACCCAAAGAAGGTAGAATATTAGATGAAGACAGAAAAATAGCAATATTACAAGCACCTAAACCAACTACCAAGAAGGAAATGATGCCCTTCCTGGGTACTACTAACTTTTGTCGGAGTTGGATACCAAACTATGCTTTGGAATCTGCTCCACTGACTAACTTGATATTCAAAAAAACGATGGCAGCACAACATTTATTACAGTGGACACCAGAAGCAGAATCAGCTTTCTGCAAACTGAAACAACTGATAGCTTCTTCCTTAGTTTTAGGATTACCAAACTATCATAAGCGATTTTTCCAAATTGTAGACTGTAAGCAGGGTTATATGACATCAGTGTTAACACAACAGCATGGGGACAAACAATGCCCCATAGCTTACCATTCATCACAGCTAGACCCAGTGGCACGATCCTTGCCCCACTGTGTACAAGCAGTAGTCGCAGCTGCAATGGCAGTGCAGGCTTCAGCCTCAGTAGTATTGTTCCACCCTCTCACATTGAGAGTGCCTCATGCAGTCGCAATTATTTTACTGCAAGAAAAAGTAGCATATCTTTCTCCTGCTAGACATCTTTCCTGTATGACTATACTGTTGAGCCAACCTCATATGACAATTGAACAATGCACAACTTTGAATCCGTCAACTTTGCTCCCAACCCCTGCAAATGGCAAACCACACTGCTGCCTGCAGGAGATTGAGCAAAAGACATTACCTAGAAAAGACCTTACAGATGTTCCCTTGGATGATGTCGAGGTGACATATTATGTGGACGGCCCGTGCAGGAGGGGTCCTACAGGACAGAATCTAGTGGGGTATGCAGTAGTTTCTGATACCGAGATTTTAGAAGCAAAGTCTTTACCACAAAACTTATCTGCACAAGCAGCAGAATTGATTACCTTGACAAGGGCATGTACCTTAGCAAAAGGTAAGAAGGTAAACATTTTTACTGACAGTCAGTATGCTTTTTCTACTGTACATGTTTTTGCGCAGCAGTGGAAGAATAGAGGAATGATAGCATCTACTGGTAAACCAATTAACCATGCGCAATTTATTTTAGATTTGTTAGACTCTATTCAGTTACCTCAGAAAGTAGCTATTTGTAAATGCGTAGCTCATACCAAGCAACAGGATAGAATTTCAAAAGGTAATGCGAGGGCTGATACAGCTGCAAAACAAGCAGCTTCAGCTTCAGAAGTTTTTCTTTTAAGTGAGGAATTACAACCATCTGAGATTTTAGACTTAGAAATGTTAAAAACAATGCAGACACTTACTACAAATGTAGAAAAACAGAAGTGGATAAAACGAGGAGCAATCCTTCAGAAGGGACTGCACATCTCCAAAGAAAAGAAACCGATTTTACCATCTAACTTGTTTAGATATGCAGCTTTGTTGAGCCATGGGCAGTGCCATGTCTCAACAGGGGGGATGGTACAGTTAGTGAATCCAGTGTTTACGACGTATGGATTTACAAACTACACAAAACATTTTTGTGCAGCATGCCATTTTTGTAACAAGCATCATACACAAGGGGCATTGAGACCTAAGCAAGGGAGTTTCCCTATACCACCGTATCCATTCCATACTATTTGTATGGATTTTATAGAACTGAACAAATGCGAAAATAAGAAGTACTGCCTTGTCATTATAGATATGTTTTCCAAATGGGTGGAAGCTTTTCCAACTAAAAATCCAGATGCAGCTACTGTTGCAAAAGTCCTTGTTATAGAAATTATTCCTAGATTTGGCATACCGGAAAAGATTTATAGTGACAATGGCACACACTTTGTTAATCCAACTATACAACAACTTAGTCGTTATTTTGGGACATCTCTGAAAAACCATTGTGCTTACCACCCCCAATCTGCAGGATTAGTAGAGAGGCATAATGGGGTTTTGAAAAATAAGCTTAGAAAATTGATTAGTGAGACACAAAAGAACTGGGTGCACTGTTTACCTCTGGCACTGTTGAGCATGAGAACTGATCCAAATGCAAAGGGGTTAACTCCTTTTGAAGTTCTGTTTGGGAGGGCATATTATGCACCTCAATGGAAATCTCTCATGCCTGCAGAGCAGGAGGCTGACAGTTCACTTGCAGGGTATATGAGGCGATTTTTGAATAACAAACTTTTGCAGTTAAATTCTGTTTCAGATAAAGAGCAAATGAAACCATTGGAAGCAGCAGTAACCCCAGGCGCATGGGTCTGGGTGAAGGTGGTGAAGAGAAAAAAATGGAATTCTCCGAAGTGGGAAGGGCCGTACCAGGTACTACTGTCGACACCCACTGCAGTCAAGATCGTGGAGCGAGCGTCCTGGATTCATTTGACACACTGTAAACTGGTTAAGAACTTTGAACTGGACAAAAACCTTGTTACTGTTGTACAACAAGAACAAAATGACCAGGTATAGAGCAAACAGAGATACAGAACAACCTCAGAAAACTTGCATGATTATTCTGGTAGCTGTACTAATAACATTGTTCTTTTTGTTGTGGCCTTTCCTTTTTCCTGCCACAAAAGTTGAACTGATTAAACGTGATGAGCCGAACATAGACTGGCACCCAAACTTTAACACTTATCAGGCAATTACATGTGTGTATGCTGAGACTTTCAATGTTTCGAACTGCTGGATTTGCGCAGCCATACCAACAGCATACGGGGGGTTATTAAGGACTGCAGTCCCCCTAGGGGTCAATGAGACCTGGGAAAATTTGGTTTATGACACAGTAGCTATTAAAGCATATGATAAGGTAGCACTGTATTTGCCTGTGACACAAAAGGGAATTGTATGTTTTTATAAGAATGACACAATTCAAGTGGGTTGGAGCAAGTGCAATGTGACTGTACATTACAAATATTATACCAAAGCAAACAAAATGGGTGGAACTTGTAGTTCAAATTATGACTCATTTCTTGTGTCCATGCATAAGACTATTGATCAAGTGCAACACAATCTTGTACTTTTTAAACAACTATCTGTAATAGATAGGAAAATGTTTCATGCAGGGCAGCCATTTTGTAACAAAGTAACTACTAAGGTAGAGGATTGTTATTTTGTGTGTGGTAAAAAAGCATATAAATGGTTACCTGAGAATTGGTCCAGCAGTTGTTTTTTGGGGTACCTGGTCCCGGCCATACGACACACTGCAGTTTTGCCTCAGGGAAATATTCAAAATACCTGAGATGTGGCCAAGAAAGCTGTCAGAAAGCCTGAAAATCCAGTGGGACAGATCGAGGTGGGCTGGAAAGACCATCATACTGTGGGTACCAAACTGACGCACATGGACTTGAGTGATGCTGTTATATCGTGGGCAGGCATATTACCTGCATATGGCACAGTGAAATCGATTTGGGAGCTGCGAAAACTGTCTAAACTTCTCGAAGTAATGAGTAATGCAACTTTTTCTGCTCTTGAATTGATAACTGATGAACTGAATGCTATGAGAACTGTAGTGCTCCAGAACCGAATGGCTCTTGACTTCACCCTAGCGGCGAGAGGTGGTACGTGTGCTTTAATCAAAGAAGAGTGCTGTGCGTATATACCTGATCATCAACATGAGATAAACGACCACCTTGAGGTGATACAGCAAGTGTCGGCCATGACCAAACCAGGTCTAAACCCTCTGACGGACTTTTTCCAGAATTTGTTTGGGGATGGGGTTCCATCCTAATGAACATCCTGATTGCCATTTGTGTGGGATTACTCCTATTAGGAGCATGTATTTGTTGTGGTATCCCCTGCATGAAAAAGTTAATCAAAGAATTTATGGATATATCAGTTTCTGAGACTATGTATCAAAGTACTGAACTTGAAGAATTGTTAGAATGTGAAACACTTTCATAAGTTTAAACTGAATGACTTTCTTAACTGCAAATCCTGAATGGAAGAGGTTAGGAAAAGAAGCAAACTGTTTATTCTTTTGAAAATAGAATTAAAAAGCATTAACAGGGGGGAAATGTCAGAAAAATATGTATTAAAGTGTGTATGCTTAATGCTAATTAGAAACTAAATAAGTTAACACGTTTTTCATTCTATTTTATATGCACTGTTTTATATACAGTTGAGTTTCATATGAGACTGAAAAGATGCTTTTTGAAACTGCAGTGTGCTTTCTGAAACTTGCAAGATGCCATCTGACCTTGTAATTGCTAGCACAGGAATATTCATGTTTATGCCTTTTGGAAATGTACTTGAGAAGCAGGTCATTATCTGCTAGGTCAGGAAAAATGAATAAACAATGCTATATTCCGTAAATGTAACGATTTTAAACAATCAGCTCTGTTCGAAGTATGAGAACATGTGCAGCTGCAAAAGTTTAGAGATAACATAGACAAAGGACTGTTAGAGAAATGAACTGCAATCTATACTTGCTTTGTGCTCGAATTAGCCATAGTACCTTGAATGGTAACATTGCATATGTCTAACCAGTGGTAGCCAAGGCCACGTTGTTTTTCTTAGGAAGTTTCTCACAAAAATTGATAATACCAGCAGAATATTGTAAAAACAATTATTACTAAATGATGATGACAAAACTTGTGATTCACTACGTCAGCTTGGTAGGCAATGTCTTATTAGAAAGTGTATAAAAATGTTAGCATTTCCTGTTTCTAGTTAGACAAACTCTGTATTAGCACGTTTTTGTCTCCTTGCTGCAAGATTAAAGTGCCTTAACCTGAACCTACCATGTTTTGATCATTTTTAAAGTATATTTTCCTTTGACAATGGTAGTCCTACACTTACATCTGTTGCCACATGAGAGTTGAGAAAACACTTGTCTATATTACAATTCAGGCTCCTGTCTGCTTCCTGGGGGGGGGGGGGGTTTGTCCAGTTTGCACACTTCTGTGCTTCTCACAAACCAGATAAACACAGCAGACCTACCTTCATTTTTCTCCATTTCCCACAAATACTGACCAAAAAAAAAAGAAAATAGAGAGAGAAAAGGATTTGAACCCAGTACCATCTGGCCCCAAAAAGGAATATATCAATGTATTAACATGTTCTGCCACAGTGTCAATTAAGAAGCAGATGTGTTTCATAGATGCAGTACTAAATGGAGACTAGCAATGTAGCTAGATTTTATGCACTGCTTAGCTACACTCAAATATGTGTAACTCACATGTGTACATACTTTGCTAACTGTTGCGCAAACCTGTTGCTTACCATGCTATGGAAAACATCATTTTATTAAGTATTACTGCTGTTTATTGTCCATTTTTTGTGTATGACATGACATTACATGAGAAAACTTTAAAAAATGAAGGCCCTATCTCACACTATGTCACATATTTACAATATAGACATGTGTTGCCCCCCCAAGCACTGCAACCCTGGTGTCTCAACACTTTTGCCACACACATATATCACCCACACTACAGAAAGTAATATCAAATGTCATGTTATATGCATTGCACATCAATCAATGACCTGAAACGTACCTCCCTGGACTACATGAAAAGAGACATAGAGGAGCTCTCTGAGCATGTAGCCCAGGCAGGTATGACCCTGACATTGAGTAGCATCTTACCGTCACCAAGAATGATGCCACAATATCAAGACAAGATGATCAATTTTAACAATTGGCTTAAGTATTGGTGTCATTGAAAGGGGATCCAATGCCTGTCAGCCGGGGATGACATGCTCGACAAGCCACGATGCTTCGCTAGGGACGGCTTGTACCTGTCACCCCTGGGCTTTCGGATATTGGCAAAGGCTCTTGCTATCCCCATAGTGCTTTTTTTAGGCAAGGCTCAAAAGACAAACCCACCTCTATAGGTATCACAAGGGATAAAAAACTAAGAGTAATGCTACTCAACGCCAGAAGTCTAAACCTCAAGATGCATGCACTTGAAACTCTCCTTAGCATGGAGAACATCGATATCTGTGCAGTAACAGAAACCTGGTTCAAGGCTCCCGAGAGCACCCCAGCACTACCAGGTTATACCTCATACCATGCTTTTCGGCCCCAAAACTTGGACCGAACCACAAAAGGAGGGGAAGTATCAATATTTGTCAAAGATACCCACACCTCCAGGTTGGTGGCACAGCACAAAGCATCAGAGACTAGCCATGTGCAACTAACAGTGGGTAAAACTGCCTTCCAGTTTATAGCCTGCTACAGACCACCCTCCCAAACCCAGGAACCCCACTCGTCCTTCCTGAGAACACTGGAAAATATGAAGGTCTCTCCAAACACCATTATATTGGGCGACTTCAACCACCCAAACATAGACTGGGAGCATTACTCTAGCTCCAACACCCTAGCCCAAAGGTTCCTAGAATTTATAAACTCAAATGCTATGGAACAACTTGTTACCACTCCCACAAGAGGGGAAAACATACTGAACCTGATCATCACCAACATGGGGACTCTATGCTCCAGACCAGAAGTGTATCCCTCACTGGTAAGATCAGACCATAAACTAATCTCACTGGATATTCACATCCCGACCCCACCCCCTGCCCAGAAAACAACAGTGAAAAACTTCTCTAAAGCAAATTTCACACTCCTCAAAACCGAGGTGGAATCCTTCAAAGCCCCGGGCCTGTGGAAAATACGGCCCAGACCGCAGAATCCTTTATAAACGCATTCTATGAACACCTTCAGGAATGCATGGATCATGCAATCCCAAATAAAACCAAGACCCAATCCTCCAAAGGCAGACATCCTGTCTGGTGGACCCCAGCCATAAACAAACTATACAATAGAAGGAGGAAGCTACTACATGATAGAGCAAAATCCCAAAAAAGGAAGGCATCTCTGATCAGTATTAGCAAAAAACTATGGGCACTCATAAAATCATCTAAGGCCAGCTTAGAGAGACAAATTGCACAGGACACTAAGGATAATCACGAGGCTTTCTTTAGTTATGTTATGAACCTGGGTGGGAATTCCCAGATATGCTCAGAATTAGTCCAAAATGACAAAAAATACACCAAACCCACAGACATTGCCAACATCCTAGCTGACAGGTTCAGCGCAAACTTCTCCCCCCACCAAAAGGGCAAATATCTATCCCAGCAGAGTGCTGCCCCCCTGACATCTCAGATGCTCAGGTAACAGCCGCCCTCTCCAAAGCAAAAAACACAGCATCAATGGGACCAGACGGTGTCCCAGGCTGCATCCTACATGAAATCCAAGAAGAGCTAAACCCAAACATAAAACTACTGTTCAATCTCAGCCTTACTACAGGATATGTACCCAAAGAGTGGCATATAGCAACAGTGGTCCCTCTCCACAAATGTGATGCCTCAACGGATCCTGGAAACTATCGCCCCATAAGCCTGACTAGCTTGGTCTGCAAAGCTATGGAAAGGATCATCATGGACCTCATAAATGAAGATATTGGGGACCTACAGACATTGGATCCTACCCAGTTCGGCTTTGTTAAGGGCAGATCCTGCCTCTTAAACCTGGTTGATTTCTTTGAAACAGTCACCAAGGCCACTGACGAGGGGAAGGTGGTCTACACAGCCTACCTGGACCTTTCAAAAGCCTTCGATACAATACCCCACTCGGGCATTATAGATAAGCTCAACAGCTTAAATATAAACCCCTATGTCACTAGATTGGTTGCAAACTGGCTCAAGGACAGAACCCACATGGTTAGAATTGCTGGAGCCATGTCAGACTCCAAACCAGTTACAAGTGGCATCCCACAAGGCTCAGTCCTGGGACCTCTCTTGTTCGGTATATATTTCTCGGAGGTACAGGCCAACACGGAAGGACTGTGGCTGACCAAGTTCACAGATGACTGCAAACTGGGTGCCATAATCGACTCTCCATCCGACACAAGCATCCTACAAAAGGGCCTCATAGAAACAGACAACTGGTGCCAGAGCCATGGCCTCAAGCTAAACGCCAAAAAGTGTATAGTCATCCCCTTTGGCAAAAACAAAGTGCCCACAAATTACCACATAGATGGTAATCCATTAAGTACGGAAGAAGTAATTAGGGATCTGGGGACCCAAGTTGATAGCAATCTCTCATTTGACAACCACGTGGCCAAAGTGGTTAGAAAAACATTTTATATAGCCCACCTAATCATGAAGGGATTCACATCTAGATCAGGGGAGGTCATCGTGCCTCTTTACTTATCCCTCATCTGGCCCATAATTGAGTACAATGCCCCTTTTGGGATGTACCTTACCAGACACCTGCAGCAACTGGAAAGACCCCAAAAGTACCTCACCAAGAGGATCAAAGGGCTCAAACAGATGCCATATGCTGCCCGGTTAAAGAAACTCCAGCTCTACTCAGTGGCATACCGCCTGCTCAGAGGCAATCTGTGCCTGATGTATAAAGCCATGTCCAACCCGGAATTAATGGACATGCTGCACCTCAGAAAATCCAAATCCCATCGAGCTACATGCTTGAGAGACTTGAACCTCAGCACTGAAATAAATAGGACATGCTGGAGGGACAGATTCATAAACCAGAGGCTCCCTTCACTCTGGAATAAAATCCCAGTCCAGGTTAGGCAGAGTCCCTCACTGACTCTCTTCAAGAGGAATCTTGATGAGTGGATGGAGATTGTAGGTTTACCCTGGGTATCACTTCTGCGTCACTGTTAGACAGAGGCACAGTATACTAACCTCGAAAAAGGGCATAGCAAAATTAATTTAAAATGGGTGGCGAAAGCCAAACACACTCTGGCTAGGCTTATAAATGCCCTAGGGCAGATAGCCTAGTATGAACCTATGAACCTATGAACCTATCTGGTAACATGCAGAACTACAAGTACTGACCCATAAGCCTAACACGGCTTATCTGCAAAGCTAGGGAAGGGTTCAGCATGGACCTTATCTACAGGGACTTAGGTGACCTTCACCACACTTGAGTCAACCAATGTTATGTTTGTTAAGGATAGATCTTGCTTACTGAGCCTCATGGACTTCTATGATACTGATACCAAAGACCTAGATGACAGATAACAGGACATACTGCCTGTGTTCAGTTATCTAAGACCTTTGACCATATCCCCCATTCGTGTCTCATAGTGAAAATATCCCATCTGGAAATTAATCCATAGACTACTGGCTGGATAGCCAACTGGCTCACCAACAGAACACACAGTCTCAAAGTTGGGGACTGCACTCCCCACTGGTGACTTACCCCAAGGATCTGTGCTGGGCCCTCATCTGTGTCAAAACTACTTCCAATGAAGCACAGGCAATGGTAGATGGCCTGTGGTTTACCACTTTTGCAGATAAATGTTAATTGGATGCACTCATATAGATTCTTAACATACAAGGCCATGTCAAACCCAGAGCTGTTGGACATGCTACACTTAAAGAAATCCCAATCCCTCAGAGCTACACACTCCAGGGATCTAAACCTTGTCATCACAATAAACAAAACATGCTGGAGGGATAGGTTCCTGACCCAGAGACTCCCCAGTCTCTGGAATAGATTGCCCATACATGTCAAGCAGAGTGCCTCTTTGGACCTCTTCAAGAGGAACCTTGACGATTGGATGGGAGAAAGGAAATTCACCCCAGGGATCACGTCAGTCACCCTGCTAGACAGGGGTCCAGGAAAGTAAATAATGTGGGAAGAAATAGCCAGGGAATTGTTATGGCTAGGCTTGTATAGGCCCTAGGGCTGATAGCCTAGTACCAACCTATGAACCTATGAACCTATGAACCTCAGCACTGAAATAAATAGGACATGCTGGAGGGACAGATTCATAACCCAGAGGCTCCCTTCACTCTGGAATAAAATCCCAGTCCAGGTTAGGCAGAGTCCCACATTGACTCTCTTCAAGAGGAATCTTGATGAGTGGATGGGAGATCGTAGGTTTACCCCAGCTATCACTTCTGTGTCACTGTTAGACAGAGGCACAGTATACTAACCTCAAAAAAAGGCATAGCAAAATTAATTTAAAATGGGTGGCGAAAGCCAAACACACTCTGGCTAGGCTTATAAATGCCCTAGGGCAGATAGCCTAGTATGAACCTATGAACCTATGAACCTATGGTAACATATTACAGAAGGGGCTATCAGAGACAAATGATTGGTGCCAAATGTACAGACTGAGCCTTACAGCAAACAATGCCTCATTGTCCCCTTTGGCAATGAAGTATCCCTGCTAATTATAATATAGATAGCACCACTCTCAGCTCAAACACAGTATTATGAGACTTGTGAACACATATTCATAGCAATATACGCTTTCATCCCTATGTGTCTATAGTGGTGAGACACACATTCTGCATTGCGCACATCATACATATGGGCATCACATCCAAGGCCAGGAAGGTCAATGCTCTGTTGTACTCCACCCCTATCAGGCCACTAATTGAGTACAAGGCTCCCTTCTCTGTGTACCTCACCAAACAACTGCAGCAACTGGAGATAAAAATAGAGGTTTGTGACTGGGAGAATGCAGATCCTCCAAGCATCACATACATGGAAAGACTAAAAGACCTGTCACTGTACTCAGTATTCTAGAAGCTGCTGAGAGGTGAGTTATGCCTGACCTACAGAGAAATCTGAGACCCTGCCCAACTGGAAATGCTGGACATCTGCAAATCAAATCGGAGAAGAATAACTTGCTTCAGGGTTTTTAACCTAAAAAGTGGCATAAACAGAAAATGCTGGGGAGACAGATATATGCCCCAGTGGCTCACACTCTTCTGTAATACAGTCCCACTGCATGTGAAGCAGTGCTGCTCAATGACCCTGTTCAAGCTTAACATTCACTACTGGTTGGGTGATTGTAAAGTCACCTCTGGGTGGCACTTATGTCCCTCATAGACAGGGCCAGTTGTTGCTGCCCACAAAATTGCTCTGCTAAAAACGACCATCTAAATATGCTTAATAAGTGTACTTGTGTTTTTACACAGCTAGGCTTCTATTGCTCATGTATAGAGATAACCATATACTCTTAAAACTTACAAATACAATATGTCAGAGATGCAACTGTACAATGACTCTAGAATAAATGCTCTCTCTCTCTCTCTCTCTCTCTCTCTCTCTCTCTCTCTCAGGTAACAACAAACCAGATATCAAACAGGTTGTCAACGCACACATTTCACCTCCTCAACAAACCAAGTGCACAACACATAAACCCACACACAGAGTGGTACCCATTAGAAGTTTACCAAAAGAGCAGAGACCTCACAAATGCAAACCTTGTGAACACATTTCAGTCCCAATGGAACCCACTATACATAAAAACAAATGCATCGGTGTCTCACCTATTAAGGCCTTAAGGCAAAACACCTCAAAAGTAATGTCTTGGTCATAGGCACATCTATAGTGAGAGACACAAATGTCCCCACACCAGGTTTACAAGGAGAAAGTCACGGTCACGGTCAGATGCCTGTCAGGTGCCAGGATCCACAAAGTCACACATGCACTCAAGTCTCTTAACACCAAGCACAGTTACACCTCTGTTGTACTCCATGTTAGAGTAAATGACTTGAGGCATGCCTCACTGGACTATATGAAGAGAGATATGACTAAGCTCTCAGATTTTGTGTCCCAGACAGGTATGTCCTTAGCCCTAAGCAGCATTCTGCCTTCACCCATGATGATGTCTCAATACAAACGTATTATCAACTACAATTGGCTTAGCTACTGGTGTCAGTCCAGGAGGATCCAGTATTTGTCAGCCTGGGATGATATGGTTGACAGACCATGCTACTTTGCCAGGTATGGTCTTCATCTGTCACCTCCTGCCTTTCAGTTACTGGCCAGAGTATATTCCTCCCCCATAGTGCCATTTTTAGGCAATGTCATAAGAAAATTCCTGAAGTAAAAATATCCTCAAAAGACAAACTCAGGGCTATGCTGCTTAATGCTTGGAATCTAAATAAGAAATTACACTCAATGGAGGCACTTCTTACTTGGAAAGATGCTGATGTTTGTGCAGTCACAGAAACATTGTTTAGGGCTGAAGAGAGTACTCCATCCATGAAAGGCTACAAAATGAATATGAAAGAACCAAAGGAGGAGGTGTATCCATCTTCATAAAAGACAAATACACCCGAAGACTGGTTAAGCAGTACGTCTACCTAGAGTTATTCCAAGTCCAACTAACTGTAGGAAAGCCGCCCCCCCCCCATGTCACCAAAGCCCTGGATGAAGACACGTCAGTACATACTGCCCATCTCAACTTGGCCAAAATCTCTGACACAACCCTCCAGTTAGGTTTCATTGAGAAACTCACCCAGCTGGGGATTAGCCCATATGTCATTAGATGAGTAGCTAACTGACTCACCAACAAAATACATAAAGATATAGGTGAGGATTTCACCTCTATCAGCAGGCCAGTTACCAGTGGTGGTCCACAGGGGTCTGTGATGGATCTCCTACTGTTTGGAATCTATTTCTCAGAAATTCAGGTGAAAACAGATGGCTTGTGGCTCACCATGTTGCTGACAACTGCAAACAGGGTGCAATCATTGAATCCCCAAACGATGTCAACATACTACAAAATGGGCTTACATACATAAATTATTATTGCCAAAGCCACAGACTTAAACTTAACCCAAACAAAATGCACTATTATCCCTATTGACCAAGGAGAAGTCCCTGCAAATTACACTATTAATAATACTCCCCTAAGTTCCAACCCAGTCATGAGAGATTTGGGAATGCAGGTTGACAGCAACTGTGGCTTTGATCATGTGTCCACAGTGATAAGGAAGGCCTTTTATGTTGCACACCTCATAAGTAATGACATAACATCCAAGACTAAGGATTTTATAACTCCACTGTACTCATCCCTCATCAAGCCAGTAATAAAGTACAATGCTTACTTTTACATGTACCTTGTCAGACACCTGCAACAGCTGGAGAAACCTAAGAGGTTTCTCACCAAGAAAATCCTGGAACTTCAATACGTGATCTATGTGGGCAGACTGAAAGCCCTGCCACTGCACTCTGTATCATATAGACTGCTGAAAGGTGACTTGTGCCTGGCCTACAGAGCAGTCTCAAACCCTAATTAAATGGAAATGCTGCACCTCCAGAAATCAAATGGGTCAAGACTCAATAGTTCTAAGGACCTTAACTTAGCCTGCGACAATGGGACATGCTAGAGAGACAGATATGTCTCCCAGAGATGGCCACTCCTAGGGAACAAACTCCCAATTCACATGAAACTGAACTCCACAGTGGCCCTATTTAAGTGTAACTTGGACAATTTTATGGGAAATCATAAATTTACCCTGGGGTTTTCACCTATGTCACTCTTAGACAGAGGCAACCAGTGCCAATAATGGATTTACAAATATGGACTACATATCTTGGTCTATAAGGGAACAATGTACAACTTGGCTAGGCTTGAAAAGGCCCTTGAGCCATTAGCCTAGTAACTTCCTATAAACCTATGAACCTGGAGCCATTATGGTAGTCACCTCATATGAGTCTATGAACCTAGGGCCATTATGGTAAGAATGTATGCAAGAATACAGCATCCATGGGACCAGATGACATCCCAGGCTATGTACTACATGAACTACAAAATGAACTGGCACCCCACCTAAGTGTCATGTTTAATCATAGCCTCACCTCAGGCTTCGTGCCCACTGAGTAGCTCACAGCTACAGTTGTCCCACTCCACAAGGGAGGATCCACCTTGGATCCCGGGAACTACCATCCCATCAGTCTGACAAGCCTGATCTGCAAGGGCATGGAACGCATTATCATGGAACTTATAAACAAAGACATTGGCAACTTCAGACACTGGACCCCACCCAGTTTGGATTTGTGAAGGGCCGATCTTGTCTCCTGAATCTGATTGACTTCTTTGAGTCAGTCTCCAGAGCTGTGGATGAGAGTAAGGAGGTCCACACAGCCTATCTGGACCTCACCAAAGCCTTCGACACCATCCCCTACTCTGGAATCATAGATAAACTTACTAAGCTGGTCATAAATCCCTACATCACTCGATGGGTTGCCAACTGGCTTACTGACAGAACCCAGACTGTAAAAGTAGCCAACTCCAAATCCAGCTCCAGACAAGTAACAAGTGGAGTACCTCAGGGTTCAGTCCTGGGACCACTCTTGTTTGGCATCTACTTCTCTGAAGTACAGGCCAACACTAAGGGATTCTGGTTAACAAAGTTTGCAGATGATTGCAAACTGGGAGCCATTATTGAATCCCCAAATGATGTGGATATTCTACAAAAGGGCCTTACAGAAACAGATGCCTGGTGCCAGAGCCATGGGCTCAAGCTTAATGCCAAGAAATGTATAGTCATCCCCTTTGGAAAAAAACATGTACCCATGAACTACCACATAAGTGGCAGGACACTAAACATCGAAAGTGTGATGAGAGACTTAGGGACACAAGTGGACAGTGGTCTCACTTTCGATAACCACATCACCACAACAGTCAGGAAATCCTTCTACATGGCACACCTCATCACTAAGGGCTTTTCATCCAGAAAAAGGAGGTCATTGTCCCACTGTACTTATCCCTCATTAGACCCATTATAGAGTATAATGCCCCATTTGGTATGTACCTCACAAGACATCTGCAACAGCTGGAAAGGCCACAGAAATACCTCACTAAAAGAATCACAGGCCTAAAGCAGATGCCATATGCTGACCGTCTAAAAAAACTCCAGCTATACTCTGTGGCATATCGTCTACTCAGAGGTGATCTCTGCTTAACATACAAGGCCATGTCAAACCCTGAGCTGTTGGACATGCTCCACTTAAAGAAATCCCAATCCCCTCAGAGACACAAGCTCCAGGGATCTAAACCTTATCATCACAATGAAAAAAACATGCTGGAGAGATAGGTTCCTAACCCAGAGACTCCTCATACTCTGAAAAAGACTGCCCATACATGTCAAGCAGAGCACCTCATTGGCCCTCTTCAAAAGGAACCTTGATGATTGGATGGGAGATAGGAAATTCACCACGGGGATCATGTCAGTCACCCTGCTAGACAGGGGCCCAGAGAAGTAAATATTGTGGGAAAAAATTACCAGGGAATTGTTATGGCTAGGCTTGCATAGGACTGAGGGCCAATAGCCTAGTACCAGCCTATGAACCTATGAAGCTATGAACTTCTGCAAGCCTGCCAACATCTTATCTCACACATGGCCTGCTGATGTCATGTAGTATAAGTTCAGCTGTAGTCTTGCAAAAGTCAGACTTGTGCCATGGAACTTGCATTAAGTACTGTGTTCTATAGTCTGTGTACTTAGATAGGTAGGGGTTCTATGCTCACTGCAGTCAACTGGATGTGTGTGCGAGAGCTCTTCCTTGACATTACAGACAACACTTTACACAGCATGTGTGACACTGTTATATTCTCCGTATCAGACACTGCTGATGTCATCAGCTATAAAGTGTTGTCTGAGACACTCCAAGTCAGATTTGTGCCACGGTGTGTGTGTGTGTGTGTGTGTGTGTGTGTGTGTGTGTGTGTGTGTGTGTGTGTGTGTGAGAGAGAGAGAGCTCTTGCTTGATATTACAAAGTGCCTTTTACATCTGCATGGGACACTGTTATTACCATATTCTAAACAGACAATGCTGATGTCATCAGCTATACCAATTTTTTGAATATGCAGTCATCCCACCAGACCATGGTCAGACATTGGCCAGGCTGACATCCCCTCATCCTATACCAGACGCATTACAGTGACATGGCTTTTAATCTATCAACATACATCATGGCAGGTTTGTAGGTCCTGTATTGTCTTGCTTCGAAAGCCCTGTGGTCTCTCCAGCTGCTGCATGTATCTGGCTGAAAGCAGATGATGTGGCTGACCTATGCCCACATGAATGCCATCCCTTCCAAGCAGATCTTCCATCACTGACACTGTTCATTCCATGGCGGACACCCCTCAGTCCCTCACAGACACCCCTCATTCCAACGTGTCATTTATCCGATCCAATAAATCGGCAACAAGGTGGAAGCAGTCATGATTGTCAGACTATGCCACATCCACAACCCTGAGCAACTGGAGCACCTATGGGAATGTGCCTGTGCCTCCTTCATGACCCTAAACATACACTGAGTGGCATGGGAAGAGACGCTTGCACCAGGTAAAGGAGTGACAGCAGGCACCCCTATCAATCCTCCTTGATGGTACCTCACCCACAGTTTGGCTATGGCCAGACTCAACAGGCACTAAAGCCACAGTAACCACACTTCCCTGATCAATGTCCTCATGCTCCACCTGTCCAATATCTGTAGCCTCGATGGACTGGGTAGGCATAGGCCTACTGGCTGTGTCTGATGGAAATGCAGGGGATAGCTGTATGTCAACCTCTGTGACAGAGTCAACCTCTGCACCCCCCCCCCACTGTGCCTCAGTTTGGCCACCATCACCATCAGAGTCTGCTGACATACTGACATCAGGTGACACAGAGTGCACACTCTCACTGTCATGATCACCTGTGATAAAAAGCAAGAAACATAGGAATAAATGAACACCTGCACTACTATACTGCAATATATGCTAACAAACAAACAGTGCTGCCACTATTACAGACAGTACATAAATACACACAACAGGCCTGAGATAAAAATCACACACTGCAATACTTGTTTAAATTGCTCAGAAGTAGTGACTTAAAAATGTTTGGCTTTCCATCTGCAGAAAACTTACTCTACTGTAGTCCAGATGGTCCTGGGAGAAGTTAACAGGTAAGGCCAACATCCTCACAATTAACAGTAACACAGTGGGTAATACATTACCCCTTTATATCTCCATTAACTATGATTTCAGCAAGAAGGTGACTGACAACAGAAACCTAACAGACCAGAATACAAAGTCTACCTGGAAGCTCCTCCTGGTATGGGCTTGCTGTCTCAGAAACTGTAGCCCCAACATCCAGCACATGCTGTACTGCACTGTCTTGGAAGCTGTTTGTATCTCTGATATTGGCCAGGAACTCTTCACTGAGGGTTAGTGGTGCTTCCATAGTAGGCCCTCTCCCAGTAACCATCTGGTCATGGCCCACTGCAGCTGCTCTCCTCCATGCAGATGTGATCATGTCTGTGGACCTGTGGCACACCTGTTCATATCTCCTGCCATCATGTCCACCCACAGCATTTAGATCATGGACAATCTGCTGCCATATTCACATCCTACATGCCATATCTCCCCATCCCCTTTCCAGGAGAAAAGCACCATGTTGCCAAAATCTTCAACTATAACCTGGTTCTCAGCATCGGTGAGGGGAGGGGGTCTCAGTGGCTTGACATGCCTGGGTGGCATACTCGTAGGTGTCCTAAAAGACAACAGATGTATAATACACATAAGTATCACATAACTACAAAATAACTGTTTCCAGATAAAACAGAGAAGGTAGCCAGTGAGTATTACCCAATGGAGAAACATAAAACAGTCTAGGGATGGAAATACTAACAACAGCCTGGATACAAAACAAGGAGAGTAACAAGAGCAACATATCCTTGTTTGTGTCATAACAGTAACTCACCTTTGCCCCCCCCCACAAAGAACAGTGTACCCTTGTTTGTGTCATAACATTAACTCACCTTTGCTTCCCCAGCAGTTCTTGTTTATGCCATAGCAGTAATTCAGCTTTGCCCCCCCCCACAAAAGAACAGGCAAATGACCCATTTTGTTAACAAAACCAGTATATAGGTGAGAAAATGGGAGCATACCTGCTGAAATTCAGTACCCCTCTGTATAGATATATCCTAAAGAAAAAACATTTTTGCAGTCTTTCAAACATATACAACTCTCCTCACCATTGGTTTGCCTAGCTCCATGGTTGCCTTTTTATATGGGGTGTAGATTATTATAGCAATAACCCACGCCTGGGTGTGGGTAATGCTGGATTTACCCATGGTTGGCGTGGTTTGGTCACGAGGGCGAAGCTGAGTGGCCAAACAAACCCAACCGTGGGTAAATCCAGCATTACCCACACCCAGAAGTGGGTTATTGCTATTATACAATGACATTATTTAAGAAAAAAAATACTTACTTTTCTTAAATAATGGCATTGTATAATGCCTCCTTGCTGCCCTTCCGCAGCTGTCTGGTATTCTGCGGCAGTTCTGATGTACTGCGCATGCGTATGACTACGCAGTACATCAGAGCTGTGGGCAAAAGCAACGGAGAAAGCAAGATCTCCATTGCTTTTTACTGTTCCGCTGTGTTAAATGGGTTTAACATAGCGAGACAGCTTTAAAAAAAGCAACAGAGAATCTCCGTTGCTTATTTTAAAGCTGTCTTGCTATGTTAAACCCATTTAACATAGCAAGACAGTTTTGAAAAAAGCAATGGAGAAAGCAAGATCTCTGTTGCTTTTTACAAACTGTTTTGCTATGTTAAATTGGTTTAACATAGCGAGACAACTTTAAAATAAGCAACGGAGATCTCTGTTGCTTATTTTAAAGCTGTCTCGCTATGTTAAACCCATTTAACATAGTGAAACAGGTTTTTAAAAAAAAGCAACAGAGAAAGCAAGATCTCCGTTGCTTTTTACACAATGTCTCGCTATGTCAAAGGAGTTTAACATAGCGAGACAGCTTTAAAAAAAGCAACGGAGATCTCCATTGCTTTTTTTAAACCTGTCTCGCTATGTTAAACTCATTTAACATAGCGAGACAGTGTTTTAAAAAAGACTTGTACTAATGGCTTTTTCCATTAGTATAAGTCGATTTACAAAGTGCACGCTGACCAATCAGCATGCACGTTTTGGAATATTAATGGGGGGTCATGGTATAATAATGGATTGCAACTGTGAGTGCTTATTATTTGTGAGAAGCGAAACACAACAGCACTACCGGCTGCCTTATTTCTACTGGGTGTGTCAGGTTAGATCTACAAAGTGTTAGATGTAAGGTTGGACATGTAAGTAAGCAGCACACAATTCACAAGTTGTGTTCCTTAACATCCAACCAGCCCTTCATTTGTTACTAACTGCATATGATATTATTAAACCTTAATATACTCACACATTTTAAGGCCAATAATATAGAATGGGTTACACAGTGCATGTCTCAGACTTCTGGTCAGATAACTGATGAACGACCAACAAACACAGAAAGGTAAGACACAGCTATATATCTGCAAACAATAATCATAACAGGCTGTGTGATCACTAAGTGAACTGCATCCAAATATAATAAATGTAATAAATGTAAAAATAACAGTTTATAGTTTGATATCAATGTACATTCTGTTGCAGTTGGTTGTGTGAAGAATGAGTTCAGTTCTTTGCTGCAAAGCTATTTCTGTGGCAAAGAGGGCTAAGGCCATCATTTTCTTGTGTGTATATCACACATTGATTTTTCTCATTTCAACTACTTGCCCCCCCCCCTTTTTTTTTTCTTTTCTGTCCTTGTTTGTGTAATGTCTTTTTGTCTTTGGCCAGTATTTGCGTGAGGCAACGTGTGTGGGAATGGAGGAAATGAATGGAAGTTTTGGCTGTACTTATATTGTTTGCACGAAGAGTGGAAGTGCACAAACTGGCTAACTAGACCACCTAGGAAGCAGACTGAATCCAGACAGCCAGAAATAGAAACCAGATACATTCAATTAATGACACTGATGTCATGTAACTAGTCCTGTGGCAACAGGTGTTAAGTGTAGGGCTGGAGTACAGATGGTCCTGGGTTCTAGTACAGGGTGTGTAACCTTTGTTTTACTGTTGTGACATTGCAGTTTATAGCAATGAACTGCAACATAGACAGGTGTTTTCTCAACCCTCTTGTGACAACAGGTGTAAGTGTAGGACTACCATAGACATGATCCTGGGTTCAAACACAGCGTATTCCATACACTTTAACTTTTGTCCCAATTCCAGTGATGTATCATCACATTATTATTAAATGTATAACTGTGAGTATACTGCGTACAATATTCCTGTAAGTATATTTCTGCTATCTGGTCTGGTATGGCCTTCACATTTGCCTAACACACATGCACAACTGCCTGTGTAATTTCTCCCTGCTTGCCCTGTTGTGTACAGCTTACCATCAAGCAAACTCAGGGCTAGGAGGTGCGCTCTGCTGAGCAGCATGTTTGAGAGATGGCAAGTGGTGCATAACATTTTCAAAAAGTGTGCACACTCCCAGTAAACACAATAACTGGAACTGGTAGGAAATCATCATTCTCCATTGATCTTTATCCATGGTCATCATGGCGGGCATTGTGGGGACGGTGTGAGATTTAGGGCTCAGAGATGGGGTGTCCAGGAGTCCAAGATTTTTATTGGGCACCTAGTGAAACACGACAGTACCAGGCTGCTACAAGGGAGCTATTCTGACTCCCAGCATAAGTCAGAAGCCTGGGATAGCTTGGCATGGGCTGTATCCAGTGCCAGAGGTATCCCACGCACTGGTGACCAATGTATACACCACACTAGTGACCTATGTTGCAGAAAGATGGATACCCTGATGCTTGGATCGAGGAATATAGGATTGTGGATATCCCATACATGTGTAATTATCAACTACAGAGAGTACTTGTAAGCCTAAAAAGGTGAATATAGTCAAGACTGGTATTCATTGTGGTATTCTGTTCTGTTTTTTCCACAGCTGCCATGGAAAGGGAGGTCAGTGTTAGGACCCATCGTGCTAGATTGCCAAGGATGATGGAGGCATGTGGTGTGTATGCAGCAGAAGAGTAGTGATATTGTACCATTAAAAATTAAAGATAGCTTTTTTGGTATTTTATAGAGTTGTATCAAACTGAGCATGCAAGTATGCATGCATTAGTCTGTTTTTTAGCACAAACCAAGAGTTCAATATTAAACTTTAATCAGAAGTTGTGGGTTCAAATACCACACTTCCCAAATATACAATACTGTTAATTCTTCAATTATGTGTAACTTAAAGGTTTAAAGTAAAAGCTGTATACCAGTGGCACACATGCCCTACTGCAAACTGTAATCTGTATAATTGGAATATGCATATGTGAAATATATGCACATGTAAAAGAGTACATGCTGCAATCTGTATTATAGTGTGCATCTGTTAGGAGTGGGTAGTCTTAAAAGTAAAAGTTTTCTGTTGGGTGTGGTATTGTTAAGAGTAAAGATTAATATAATAGAGTCAAATAATTGCATTAATGCATTGTATGTCACATATGAAAGTACTATTCTTATCTCTGTTTTTTCTCTCTCACCCAACACTTATCTCGCTTTTTTATTTTTTATTTTTTTTTGTTGTATTTTATTACATATTGTCAAAATGTGTCCATGTCAGCCATATGTACCACAGCACAAAATGCTTCACAGCACAGGAAGGTAGGCCTGCCCCACAGGATCTAGCTACCCCCACTCCACCAGCTATGGCACCATTGCCCAGCACATCTGGGAGCCAATCTGGCAGCACCACCTCTGCTGTCTCTGCACTACCTTTTCCCCCCTGCCCTGGAGGATAGTCCAGTGGTTCCCTCCAAGAACAGTGGCAGAGGTGGTGGGTTTATCACCCACACAGAGTTGCCAGGGATGATGCATAGGTTTGTGCATCACACTGTTGGTGCACACCTACAATGGCTGGAGAGGCTGTGCTGCCTCATTTTATATAGTACCAGAAGGAGGAGAAGGAGACGCCAAGCACTCCAGCCAGTAGCAGAGTGGGGTGACAGTGATGACAGTCCTGTGGGTGAGAACTCGACTTTCACTGCTACCTAGCTTGAAGACCATAGGCCCTGGATGTCCCTATCCTCACCCCATCCATGGTGTCCACCATCCTCTTGTGTCCATCACTGCCCCTGTCTCTTGCCTTGTTTGTCTTGTCTGTCTGCAAGTGCTTCTTCACCTACTCAACTTACCAGACCCAGACATACCTACACCCCTTCCCCAACATTTGTCTCTCTCTCTCTCTCTGTTTCTTTCAGGGAAAAAAAATGGGGGAAAAAATGGGGACCTGAGCCCCCCTCAAAAATCATCCCATACATGGCTCTCCATTTCACACATGTGCTTTCTTGACCCACTTGATTTGGCCCAATTGGCTATACAACATGATTGTGTTGTGGTCACCCCTCTCTCTAGAGGTGACAGTCCAAATTCAGCTAATATTCTGTATATATTATCAGTTTTTATTGTTGAAAAAATGGATACCTATATTTATTTCCTACCTCCCTCCTGCACATTCCTGTATTGCTTTCCATTTGTTCTTCTTCCTGCTTGCTCCCCATTTCATCACTGTCCTATCTTCCCCATTTCTTTTCTTTAATGCATTATTGTGAAACGGTGTGCATAGTGAACCAAAGGGCAGCAAAGGCAATATGAAAGTAGTTAAAAGTATTAGATATAGTTGTAGTCAAACCCAGTACCATCTGGCCCCAAAAAGGAATGTATCACTGCATTAACTGCCTTAACACTTGCTGCCACATAGTCAGTTAAGTAGCAGGAGTATTCCAGAGACTCAATACTAACTGTCAGACTTTAGCAATACTGCCACTGGAAAACTTACATGACATTCCCTTATGTGCTAATCATTCTTAAGGTCTCCTTTTTGCCCTCTGTGCAATAACATGCAAATGAGATAAGCACAGCCAAACCTTCCATTCATTCCTCCATTTCCTATGATTGTGCTAAGCTCTGCATCATGCAAACAATGGCCAAAAATAATAAAATAATAAAAAACTGATAGAGAAAACTCAATTCACCAACAAATGAAGAACAGGTTGGATATTACTGAAACAGAACCTGTGAATTGTTTGCTGCTTACTTGCATTTTAAACCTTGACAGACATACATGCAACACTTTTTAAGTCTAACCTGACACACCCACCTGATGTAATCATTTCACAGTTGCCATCCATTAAACACAAACACTGAAGGAGTGCCTGCACTATGTTTACATCTGCGACACTGAGCCAAGGATTTGGGATTCTGCAGTTCTAGTGAGTTCACACCTCATTTGCATCTTCACCATGCTGACACCCCTGAATCTACACCAGACCACAACTGTGTAGCTTGGGAAACTGAAGGGGCACTGAATTGTTTATGTGTTGAACACAGAAGAAAGGATATTGCATATGTTGACATGCAACTATGAATAGTCTGTTTAATGTTTTTTTTTTTTTTTTTATATTTATTTTGATTATCACACGCTTTTACACTTTTATCTGTCTGCATTAATTACAAGTGTGCTGATGGCATGGGCAGGTTGGTCAGGGCATTTTGCAGGTATATATGGTTGGCAATATCTTCACATGGAATATGATGTATTAAATCTGTAGACATGTTTCAGGGACAGGTCATTTCATAGCACATTTACCATTTCAGTGATGTTTTCTTAGCCAAATTTGGGGGTGGGGGAGCAAAGCTGCATTTCTGTTATGACAAAAAAATGATATGTTGCTATGGTTACTCTCCTTTTGTTGCATCCTGCCTATCTATCTCAAACACATCTCTGCTGTCACATGTTAAGGTCAGTTCTGTACAAATCTCCAACCTTTTGCTTTATATTCTGTCCATGTAGACTCCTTTCTGTGGCTGTATTCCAAAAGGTTTGGAATTTGCAGGGAAAGCCTACACAGAGTCGACGAGGATGCTTTTATAGCTTGTTGAGTAGCTAAACTAGGATGGATTAGTTAATCAGCATGCAATTCAGCTGCTTATGCAGTAATTACCATGCCAAAGTGTTTGCCTTGTTTGTGTTGTGGTGTGCCCCGCTACATGATGCTTACTGAATCTAAAAATCTCCAGAGCCACGTGCGCATGGTGCCACAACATGCACACAGTGAAAAATGACCATGTGGGCTTTATTGAATTCCCCTGTATATTTTTTATACTTTGTTTATAATATAGCATGTCTTTCCTGGGTGCTACTGAATTTCAAGTATACTATCAGTAGCACACTACTGGACCATTTTAAGAACCCAGCATATAACTTAACATGCCTGCCTCTTTAGTGTCATTTGTTGCATCTTGTATTATATTTAATAGTATATTACTCAACTATGCCAAGATATCAGAAAGTGTGCCACCTAATGTAAGTTTCATCACAATAATGTTTAACTTTTAATAAGATGAATAGTTTAACCTTTAAACTCTAAGCGAAAATAAGTGGCTTTAATTTCATATATAGCTAAAAGAATCAAACTTTAACATTTTAAAAAGGAACTAGTAACCATTTAAAGTAGGGAAAGCAAGAAATAAATGATTTACCTTGTAAAACGTAATATGCAACACCTGTTCATAAGTATTCAAGAACTTATATGAATTAATAAGAATTCATAACCATGAAATACATTGATTTTCATTTGTCCTTCAGTTTTTTACTGTTTTGTCTTTTAACCAACCATCTCTTGTTGCATTTTTCTTCAAAGAAGCTGACAGATTCCAGTCTATTTCTTCTGCTTTTCTATGAGATAATGTTTCTGTATAAAGTCCATTGCATCTTCCAAGGTGTTAAAAATCATATTTCCTTCTGGAAGGTGAATCCTTATTTTTGCTGGAAACAAGATTTGTACTTTAATATGTTTTTTCTTTAAGCTTGTAACAAGTTACACACATGCTTTTCTCTTGGACATCACCAATGTAGAATAGTCATTGTCAAATCTTAAAGTATTTACTTTAATTTTAACTGGATAATTAGTCTATGCAGCTTTTAAGACTGAGTCTTTATCTTGACTTGAGAAAAATCTTATGACACTGACTTTGGTGAAGGTGTTTTTTTTTTTTTTTTTTAAATATGAGTTAGAAAGTGATCTATGTACCCTTTCAATCTTCTTCTTCTTTCAGCTTTTCCCAGTTAGGGGTCGCCACAGCAGATCACCTGTCCGCTCATGATTGGCAGTGGAGTTTTACAGTGTCGAGTTGCCAGCCCGGCGCCCAACCTTCCACAGAAGGTACACACATGCACTCATACCTAGGGCCAATTTAGAGTGTCCAATCCACCTACAGCATGTCTTTGGGATGTGGGAGGAAACCGGAGCACCCGGAGGAAACCCACACGACCACAGGGAGGACATGCAGACTCCACACAGAAGGCACCCCAGCCGAGGATTGAACTGGAGAACTGCTTGCTGTGAGGTGACAATGCTAATACTGCACCACCATGGCCATGTACCCTTTCAATGCCAAAGGAATAAGCTTTAAGCAAGTTCAAAGTTTTAGGCAGTCAGGTATAGGAATTAAATTATACTGTTGCCCTCTTCTTTTTCAGGAATCCCATAAGTCCTGATGTTATTCCTTCTAGATCTGTCCTCTAAGTCTTCAATTTTATCTCAGAATAAGTTTTGGTTCAGAAGAAATTCAGTGTTATTCTCATTTTCAAGTAATCTTTCATCAAAATCAGACACTGCCTCTTCTATACTCGAGATTTGTCATGATTGTTATTTAAGAGGTTCACTCTGCACTTCAACTTGTTTTTCACATTCCTCTTTAAAATTGCCCATTTTGCATTGTAATTTATCTATCTTTACAGAGAATCCACTGATGTTACTTAGTATAGCCTTTATATCTTTTTTTCATAGTACTGTCCTGTACACTGGGCTTAGAGTGTCTCATTCTAAGACAATTAGTTCTTTCTAGTTTTCTTGACAGGAAAAAACAATTAAAAGAGTTTCAAACATGTTATTTTGTGTAGTAAATCTTTCAGTAGATGTTCAACTATAAATCCATCAAGTTTTGAGATGTTCTATTTGAGTTTTTTAGTAAAATCCTGTCAGAGATGTTAAAATGAAGCAGGGCTAAAAAACAGTGCTGTTAACTGTTCATCATCTTGGCCTCACCCCCCCCCCCCCATTTTTAGAATTCTTAATTGTCAAACTCATATGATAAAGTTTATGCTTGCCTAATTTGAGAATATCAGAAACATTATATGTATGAAGGAACCAAGCCATGTACCATTAAGAGTAGCTCATTAACAGCTCATAGCTTAGTCCTCTGCACCAAATACCAGAATGGTGTGTGTTGACAGGTTTCCCTGTACCATAGGGGACTCCAGTGTCAGTACAAATGTTCCTGTCATGCAACACAGAATGAGGCAGATTTTGATGATTGAGTATTAGTATGTTGCTTGTTGTTGTCTGCTGAGCAACATATTATCAAGGGGTCATTGCTGCAGCAACAGTAGTTACAACAGCTGTTTGTATGCCTTTGGACTCCCATATTTTACACTACAACTGTGATTCAGAAGGTGCTACCTCCAGCGATAAGCCTAATCCAACCTCTTTGCACTGGCAGTGGCCACTTCCAACTTATAGACAATCCTTCCACAGGGATTCTATCATGTTTGTACAATCACCATAGTGGCCTATTTCCACAGCATACTGCAATGCTAATGAGACATTCTGGGGAGTGGTATATAATCTGTCATGTGCTGTCTCCCAGAAATCCCTGTGGTAAGTTATTTATGCAGTCAAGTAATTCATAGAACTGCCAGGTTGTGTAAATCAGCATTGACAGCCGTGTTAATTACTATTGCCAAAGGTTTGTGTTCATCCTTTACTTTCAGTGATAGAGATGGTGTTACAGGTAAGTGTGAGGGAGTTTAGGAGTAAAGCAGTGGTAGAGGTTGTGTGCGTGCATGTATGTGTATCTGTCTGGCAGCATGTGTGTATCTGTGCATGGGTCAGTGTGTGTATACATACATATATATATATATATATATATATATATATATATATATATATATATATATTTATATATATATATATATATATATATATATATATATATATATATATATATATATATAGGAATGGAATATATATGTATATATAGGAATGTCTGAATGTCTTTGTGTCTGTTTTATTATCATACCTCTAAACTCCCCTACACTCCTACACTTGCAATAATCACCTTGTGATTCGAGAGACTTGCAAATTAGCTGATAATGAGGTCTTTTGTGATTGAGTTAAAGGGCCCTTTTTGCTGCAGCCCTTAATGACCACAGCTGGGTTCTTTCAGAATCCAGCCTCATGAGATCTATTGTGCATGCTTTGTGAATCATGGACAAGCAAGGGGTGGGATTATTTGCACAAGTGACTGTGCTTGATGCATTATTCTTGTACAATGACCAAGACATTTCTATAGCATGCAATAAGTGTATGCCAATATGTTTTATGAATAGGGCCCTCAGTATTTAGTGTACAAAGCAATGAAGCCATCAGCTGAAATTTACCTCTTGGATTTTAGAAGCATGTATCTCTCAATTGCCATACTCTGTTATGAATTATCAAACTATATTTCTGTAACTACAGCTGCATAATACATAAATTCTTTAATTAACCAATTCCATTCCTCAGATTTGCATCTCAGAATTCTGGCATTGGTATGTAAAATAAATGACTGCAAGCTGACCAAGCAATGTATACATATAGAAAAAGTAAAGGATCTTAAGAATGTATAGGGCATTAAGAAAAACGATCCCGCCATACAGATACAATGGCCCCACTTCTGAACCTGTCAAGATTCACCTCCAGTCTTCTAGACTATTATCTTTTAATGGACAGTAGAGACAAGCTACTTCCTGAAAGGTTACCTTGGGAAGAGACAATCAAAAGGAGTGAAAATTAATTGGTCAGAAGAGTTTCTAAGGAAGATCTAAGTCTGAGGTCAGGTAGTGAGGGGAGCAAAATAGGTACAGTAAAAAAAAAATTACAGTAGCTTTGTAAGACCATGTTGACTTGCTGATGTCAGTCAAGTGTTCTGTTTATTTATCTATGTATTTATTTTTGTTTACTGGGAACATCTAATTGTGTGAGTAGACCCCTTTTCAACAGATGCTTGGGGGAAAATGCTCCATTGGAATATAAAGAAAAATGGACATTAGTATACAAACTAAGGCATGAACAACATATACAAATGAAGGCATAAGTAATATTTTCCAAGTATATCATACGGATAATTATATACAACACAAGTGTTGATGTTTTGAAAAGTTCTCATTGATAGAAATTTTGGTGAGGTACAGTTACATGATGTGAAATTTTGGGACCATTAAACCTGGAGAAATGTTGATACAATTCATATATATTCGAGTCAGTGACTGAGTGTGGAATAGGGAGAATTCTACTGGCTGTTAGAGAGAATAATAAGTAGTTAGTATCATACCTCTCAACTTCTTAGTCAAAGGAACCTGGACAAAGACAAAAATAATGTTGGGACAAGGGTCCAAATATAGAGACAGATTTTAAACGTTGCTCTTCTAAACTTAGAAAGTTGCAAAGATAGAAGATTTTGAATTAGCATGCATTTTCTGAAGGATATGAAGTCCAAAACTCAAATGCCTGTCATTTATTTTCTGACTTCAGTTCTTTTTGATTTGCCACAAAACCCAACATTTATGAAGAACAGGCCAAAAATATGGAGCAAAAATGTGGACATTCTGTGAAACTCTGTACAGTAGAGAGGTATGGTTAGTATATTCGGGTCTATATTATCATATTGAATGGACTAAATAGCGAAAGCTATTTAGTTGATCTGATACTGTCGAAATGGCAAAATAGCAAAGACATGGAACATCGAATTTTTTCCAGGAAAAAAATTCTGTGAGCCATCTTCGGGACTTTGTCATTTCCTCCACTATGGTGCGATCTCGGAGTTGGTATATTTAAGTGGGGGGGTGGGGAGCGAAGCCCCCCACTTATCTTTGTGTTTAAGTTTATTATTTATTTTTTTATTTTTTTTGTGGAGCAGCAAATTTTTTCCCTGTGAAAAAATTTGCTGTTCCATGTGTTCGATATTTTGTGGTTTAGACATTATCGGTACGATGAAATAGCATTCGCTATTTTAATCATACAATAATGTAATATAGATGTGTATATTCATGCAGGTGTAATAAAAGACAGAGAATGTATTTATTATTTATTTATTAATTTATTTATTGCCTTTTGTTTACCAGGATTGTCCAGTTGGGAATTCAGGCCCATTTTCAGTGAATGCCTGGGAATAAAAGCTCCATTAAAGTTACAAAAAATACAAAAAAATTACAGAGATAAAGAATACCAGTTTCTTAATAGTAGAAATGTGATTATAGAATCATGCAATGGGTAACACAGTCAAGACAGAAGGTAATGCAATTTAATTTCTATAGGATTGTTATACAAAAAAACAGGTTGCATTTACACAGACACTGGTGAGAAACAGTTACTAAAAACAGGAATGGATTTACACATTATCTTCAGATGAAGCTCTCTGCATTAAGCACAGTTTCATCGAAGAGCACACAGGGAACATGCTCTAGACCTGGGACTGGATTCTCTCTCCAGGTCCAAAACAAGACTCACTGTGTCCCAGTTCCAAGTAGTGGACACACCCACACCTGGGTATTTGATTTTCACACACACACACACACACACACACACACACACACACACACACACACACACACACACAGGCACACACACAGGCACACACACACACACACACACACACACACACACACACACACACACACACACACACTCCTGGAAAAGGCTGGCTCAGATTTACTAGCTGTACCTTCTGCCCAGACTATAAGGTAACCATGCTATCACCAGTCAACCACTCTAAGGCTGTTACAAGGGTATCCAATTATACTGAGTAAAATCAATACTAATATAAATGGTAGAGTGTAACCAAAGCAGCAAGACTTTTCAGAGTGGTCAAGACATCACTAAAATAAGCACAAGTACTCTCAAGATTTTAAAGATATTCTCTAAAAGAACAGCCACAATGAAAGGTATAAATATATTTAATAATACATAGCAAAACAGAACACATGAGAATATTAAATATCTAAGTACAATAGACACCAGAGGAGAAATAAAAATAGCACATTTGGATAGATTCACACAGATGCAAAAAACAATACTTAAGCACATTTGGATAGATTCACACAGATGCAAAAAATAATATTTAACTAATGCCACTGTATTTCCTATCTGTCTAAAGAATAACTTTTCCCTAGCTAACTTAATGAATACAGCAAGGTAAGATAGGATGCTCAGATGCTTACTTCCACAATGCAAGGTGATGAGTTTCTAACTAACAAACTGAACTGAATTCAACTGAATTAACTGTGATAAGTGAGATAGATCTTTTATATCAGGTTCCAAAGAAAACAAACTGCTGTGAGAGTTTCATCCTTTCAGTGTTGGTCATAGAATGACATCACACTTGATCACCTAACTCTGGTACAATACACACTCAGAGCTTTGCTAAGATCTGTTGCAGTATCTGAAAGCTATAGAACAATATCAAAGACTTCTACTCTTCCCTTCCAGAATTCGTTATTTAAACATAAACATGTAATCAGTTATAATAACATTGTTGATACATTTTAATACAAGCATCTGTATAAGTCATTGTGATAGTCAAATGACACAAAATTATTTATAACACTATAGCTAACTATGCTGGCATATGTTACACAAGGACTGCCCTATTTGCCCTAGTACTGATGGCAATAACTCACATCATCACATCTCTCCCTCCCTGTGAAGATTCAAGCTAGGTTTTCAAATGACCCTGGAAAAATGTTGCTTGAGAGAACCGGGCCTGTCTGTGATCCCATTAACCCATACCCTATCTTAAGAGTCCATCTGCATTGGCATTGCTGACCCCAGTATGACACTGTACTGTCATGTCATATGCATGCAACCTTAGGCTCTACCTTAATAACTTGGCATTTTGCTGGCTGACACTGTAGCCATGTTACAGGATCATGGTCTGTAACCAAAGTGAATTTCCTTCCCTACAGATAAGGCTGACGTTTCTGCAGTGTGCATACTATAGCTAGACATTTTTTTTCTACAGCTGCATAACATTCCTCCCTGGGTTAGAGTCTACGGCTGAGATATACAACTGGGTGCTCTTCTCCCTCTGAGGAAACTTGGCTGAATATAGCCCCCACCCCATGGTTTGAAGCATCTACCTGCACAGCAAATTATTTGCTGTAATCTGGACTGGCTAACATAGGGGGTCCTCCCAAAGCCCTTTTAAGCTTTTGGAATGCCTCTTTGCAGGATGGGGACCACACTACCTTATCAGGCCTGTTTTTCCTTGTCAAGTCTGTGAGGGAAGCAGCTATTGTACTATAATTGGAACAAACTTTCTATATACTCTGTTGTCCCCAAGAATGCCCTCATCTGCTTTTTGGTAACAGGGGCAGGCCACACCTGAATAGCTTCCATTTTGGCAGGTTCTGGCCTAATCCTACCACTCCCTACTATATATCCCAGGTAAGAGACCTCTGCCATACCCACATGACACTTACTGGGCTTAATGGTAAACCTGCCCTTTTCAGTCTACCCAGGACTTCCCTGACGTGCTGAAGGTACTCTTGCCAGGAATGGCTGTAGATGGTAATATCATCCAGGTAAGCAAGGGCATAATCTCCTTCTCCTGCTAGGATATGATCTACCAGCCTCTGGAACGTTGCTGGAGCATTTTTCATCCCAAAGGGCATCTTCACAAACTCATATAATCCGAAAGGAGTAACAAAGGCTGAACTTTCTCTAGTCAAGGGCACCTGCCAGTAGCCCTTGGTCAGATCAATAGTAGTCAGATACTTAGCCCCACCCAGTTGCTCTAAGGTTTCATCTGTCCTAGGCATGAGGTAAGCATCTGACTCTGTATGACTGTTTAGTTTTCTGTAGTCCAAGCAGAATCTGATGCTACTATCTTTCTTTGGTACAAGCACTACTGGGGAGACCAAGGGACTGCTGGTATCATGGATTACCCCAGTTCCAACATTTCCTGTATCTTTCTTCAGAGTCTGTCTGACTCACTCAGGAACCCTATAAGGGGCCTGCTTGATAGGCCTCTGCAGTCATGTATTCACATGGTGCTGCACATAGTGGGTGCACCCAGGTTTCCCAGTGAACATGACTCCAAACTCCTTCAACACTGCTTGAATTTCTCAAACCTGGGTAGGGGATAGCTGCTGGGATATTGCTACCCCTTCCGCAGAGATGTCAGTCTGAACTTCACTGAGGAGAACAGTCACCAGATCCTCTTCAGATTTCTCCTGACATCCACTGCAAATAGTCATCACTATGACCACCCTATCATGATAAGGCTTCATCATGTTAACATGGTACAATTTGTGCCCCTGCCTAGCAGGTGCACCATGTAATTAACATCACAGACCTTCCTTACCACTTTGAAGGGTCCCTCCCAAGCTGCCTTCAGCTTATTGTGTCTCTCAGGAATGAGCACCATAACCTGCTATCCCACAGCATACTCTCAGCTCGAGCATTCCTGTCATACCAGACCTTTTTCTGCTGTTGGACTCCTGCCAGGTTCTCCTGGGCCAAGCCCATGAGCTCCATAAGCCTTGTTCTGAGATTTAGGACATATGCCACAAAGACTCCTTGTGGGATTCCCACTCACCCTCTCACTCATTATGAATCAAATCTAAAGGGCCCCTCATCCTATGCCCATACAGGGACTCAAAGGGTGAAAAACCTGTGGATTCCTGAGGTACCTCTCTGTATGCAAACAGTAGATGGGGCAAATATTTGTCCCATCTCTCTCTCTCTCTGTCTCTTAAACTGGTCTCCAAATGCCCATAGTGTGGTCTTTAGTGTACAGTTTAACCTCTCAACAAGACCATTAGTCTTGGGGTGGAAGGGGGTGGTCTTTTGGTGGTTCACCCCACAATGCTTCCACAGACAAGCCAGCAGGTCTGACATGAAATTGGCATCTCTGTCAATATTTTTCACGGACCCCCCCCCCCCGCTGAAAATATCTAACAAAGAATTTGCTACCTTTTTTGCCTCAATGGAGGACATCGCCAGTGCATAATCTACTACCATCAGAATAGACTTCTTCCCTGTGGAAATTGGGGTACTCAGAGACCCCATAATATCTATAGCTAGCCTCTGAAATGGCTCATCAATCACAGGTAGAGGCATCAATGGAGCTTAGACCTTGTTCCATGCCTTGCCTACCTATTGGCACTGTTCACAGGTCCTACAGTACCCTGATACATCTCTTGCAATCCCAGGCCAATAAAAGTTCTGCATAATACAGCTCTTTGTATGCTTTATGCCCATATGATCTGCAAAAGGAATGTCATGGGCTATGGCTAAAAGTGCCAGATGGTAGGCTGTGGGTACAAGCACCTGCTGTATTACCTCACCCTGTAGGCATCCCTCAGGGGGTCCACTCTCTACACAGTAACCCTTTGTTCCAGTATACAGACTCCTATTTTCCTTGAGCATTAGGTGTCTCCTTAGCTACCTCTCTAAAGCTTTGTAAGGTAGGGCTTGAAAGCTGAGCCTGTCTCAACTCTACATTTGTGACCCCTCCCAGCTCCCTTTCCACAGGAAGCTTAGTATCTTCTAAAAGCAGTGCCTCACTGTCAGCCTGGGAACTACCACTCATCTCTGTTCTTGCAATCACCCTGTCCACGGGAACATCAGTACTTACCAGCAGCTGTGGCTCATTTTCAGACTGACTGCTACAAGGTAGCTCCCTCCCTGAAATAGCCACATCACCAGCCCCAGCCTAAGGTGTAGGGTCTGTCTGGGTCTCCTCCAGGCTACCAGACCTACACGTCTGTCTCCAAGCCAAACTGCATGCACACAAGGTACTACATTATCAGAATCATCCCCTATCAAGACATCTGCAGGAATATCCTCAAACACAGCTACCTGCTTGCTTCCTTTTCCACCATCCCAGTCAAGGTGAACTCTGGCCAAAGGTATTTGGAATGGAATCCCTCCTAAAGCTCTAATTGGAGTGGACTGCCCAATCAAGTACTGTTCCTCCTTAACCACTGCAGGCTTCACAATAGTTATGTCAGAGGCTGTGCCTCTCTTAGCAGTGGCCTGTCTTCCATCCATTAAGATAGGATACAAACTCCAGTGATAGTTTGGTACCCCTGTTGTCTCCAGACAACTTACTACTAGCATGATGTTATTCCCACTTGCTGGCTCCCTCAAATTTTGTTTCCCACCTTGCTTCAGTGGACATTTGTATGCTACATGGCCCCTCTGGTTACATTTAAAGGATCTAACCCCTAATCTTGGCCATGTACCTGAACTAGGGGCTTCCCCTGTTACTGGTAGACTCTGTTAGAATGATTTAGGCTGCCCACCATGGGTTCCCTTATATCTATGTGCAGCACTGGGTATCCCCTTCTTGTGCAGTGATGCCCTACTTGCTAAGTAGAGATTCCCTTTTCTTCCCAGCTCATCTGCAAAGTTACACACTCAGCCAGAGTCTCATGTCCTCAGGCAATGTACTAAGGGCTTGTTCCCTCAAGAAAATGTCTGTCACTCTTTCAAAAGTGATGACCTGACACCCACTCACCCCCCTATGAAAATAAATGTTTAATTCAGAAATGTAATTACATACATTTTCATCTGCCTTGCATCTATGCTCACAAAACCTTTTATGTAAGCTTCAGGTGTTAACTTATAAGAGTTCAATAAACACTGTTTTACTCTATCATACTTTAAACAATCAGTATCAGACAATTTAGAAACAGCAGTTACAGCTTTACCATGGAGTAAGGGGGCCAGGAATAGTACCCAGAGCTCTTGATTAACATTATACTGTCATACTCTTTTGAATATATGGAAAACATTAACAAAGTCATCCCCCTCTGCAAATTGTGGAAGAAATTTAGTGACCTTTATTGCTTCTGGAGTCCAGCTATTCCGTTCCCATTTACCTCCATGACCCTGACGAGGAAGCAACATCTCCCTCTCATGTTGTTGCTGCTTGTCCTTTTCTTCAGCCTCAAAACTCTATAGTCTGTCATTTTCTTCACTTTCCAAACATCACAGTTTCTCTTCTGTCTCCAAACGTTTGGACACCAGTTCATGCTGATGCTGCTCCTCCTTTTCTTCAGCCTCCAAACATTGCAGTCTCTCTTTGATCTCCAGTTGATGCTGACACTGCTTCCCTTTTTCTTTAGCTTCCAAATGTATGGCCTCCAGTTCAAGTCTCTTTAACTCCATATGGATTTTAAGTCCTCTGAGGAAAAGGTGGACTGCCCAGTTTCTGCAGACTGCACATCTCTATCATAAGACTGGTTGTCCTCCGAGCCACTGGTCTGCACTACAGCTGCAATTAAAGCTGAAATAATTTAATCTTTATTCCAGTTAGCATGCACCAGTCCTTTGGCTTTGCACACCTTGGCCAACTGGTTCTTTGTCAGCTTACCATAATCCTCTGCCGACATCTTTTCCTGCTTGCCCTGATCAAACTAAGCTAACAAAAGTAAATAAAACTGTTGTGAAAAGGAAACTCTGAATGTTTACCTTGTGGCTGTTCAGAGTACACACGCCTTCAGTGACAACTGCCCACAGGCTACTAAAGTTCAATTAATATCCCACCACTCTGACACCAATATGTGGTGGCCTACTACCCTGGGCCAGTAATCAAGCAGCCTCAGTCTTCACCACTGACATCAGTGAGAGACAGTCACAAAAATAGGAATGGAGCACACAGGGAACATGCTCCAGACCTGGGACTGGACTCTCTGTTTCTCCAGATCCCAAACAAGACTCACTTTAGAGCACTGTCTCCCAGTTTCAAGTAGCTGACAACCCCACATATTTGATTTTCACATGCACACACTCCTGGAAAAGGCTGTCACATATTTACTAGCTGTGCCCTTCTGCCCAGACTATAAGGTAACCATGCTACCACCAGACAATCACTCTAAGGATCATATAAGAGTATCCAGTTGTACTAAGTAAAAGCAATACTAGTATAAATGGTAGAATGTAACCAAAGCAGCAAAGCTTTCAGAGTGGCCAAAGTATCACTAAAATAAGCACAAGTACTCTCAAGATTTTAAAGGTATTCTCTAAAAGACCAGCTACAATGAAAGGTATACAAATATTTGATAAATAATAAAATAGAAAACATGAGAATATTAAATATCTAGTATAATAAACACCAGAGTTTCAAGTCACAGGAGAAATAAAAATAATACAGTTGGACAGATTCACGCAGATGCAGAAAAACAATACTTAACTAATCTCACTGTATTTCCTGACTGTCTAAAGAATAACTGTTCCCTACCTAACTTAAATAATAAAGCAAGGCAAGATAGGATGCTGAGATGTTTACTTCCACAAGGCAAGGTGATGAGCTTCTAACTAACTTAACTCAACTGAACTGAGCTAATTAACTGGGATAACTGACATAGATCTTTTATATCAGGTTACAAAGAAATCAAAGCCAAACAAACTGCTGTCAGAATTTCATCCTCTCAGTGCTTTTTATAGAATGACATCACATTTGATCACCTGGCTCTGGTACAATACATGCTCAGAGCTTTGCTAAAATCTGTTGCAGTATCTGAAACCTACAGAGCAATTTCAAAAACTTCTACTCTTCCCTTCCATAATTATTTGTTTAAACATAAATATTTAATCAGTTATGATAACACTGTTGATACATTTTAACACAAGCATCTGTACAAGTCAGTGTGATAGTCAAATGACAACAAAATTATTTATAGCACTCCAGCTAACTATGCTGGCATATGTTACACAAGGACAGATCTATTTTCCCTTATACTGATGGCAATACCTCACATCATCACAGTAGTATATAGTTATAAATGTAGATAGGATTTCTTTACATTATTTACAGTATAAGATAGTAACTGCGGTGGTGGTGCTGCGGTAGCGTTGTCACCTCACAGTAAGACGTTGTCCTGTTCGATTCTCAGCTAGAGCATCTTCTGTGTGGAGATATGCGTGAATGGGTGTACCTTCATTGAAGGTTGTGCATCAGAGCTGGCAACTCGGCATGTAAAAATCTACTGCCAATCATTAGCAGACCGGAGTTCCGCTGTGGCGACCCCTAACCAGGAAAAGCCGAAAGACACAACATTTACAGTATAAGATAGCAGAGGTAGAGAGTTAGAGGCTAGTGATAGTCTAAATATCCAAGAGAGCAAGAAAGTTAGTCAGGGTGTGAACAAGAACAGATCTAGGAGGTGCTTAGGTGATATTTTAGGCTGTGCTTAAAACTAGATGCACATCTGTCCTGTTTTAGTAGAATAGGCAGGGAGTTCCACTGTCTGGTAACATAGTACGTGTAGTGAGTCTCCATATGTATTAGAGGATTTGGAAGTTATTAGTATGCTCTTATTACCTGTGCAAAGGCAATGTGGTGGGGAGTCATGCTTGAGAATGTTTTGTAGAGAAGGACATGTGTGCAGTTTGTGTATTATTTTCTGGGGAATTTGAAGTTGAGTAAATGCAAGGTTATTAGGTAGTTCTAGCCATTTGAGTTTCTTTGGTGTTGCATAGTGGTGTGTAAGATATGATGCATTAACTGCAAATGTAGCTATTTTGTTAAAGCATGCCTCTAATTAATTTAGTAGGGAGGCCTGAATGTTGGTTAGTATGAGTGATGCATAGGGAATGGAGGGGAGAAGGCAGCATAATGCTAAGTTAAGGAAGCCCAGTTTTTGGTGATTTTTTTTTGATGGCTTGTGTGATGTGCAGGTCATATTTTAGGTTATTAATTATTATAACTCATAGTAGCTTGGTATTTGTAACCAAATGCCCAAGGCTGTAGACAAAACCAAAAACAATGCAGCTCTGGAAACAATAAAGGCTGTCTTCTTGATTCCAATATGTATTGCAAACGAACACAAAAATGAATAGTTCATTAAAGTAAAAGACAGGTTTAATAATCCACCAGAAAAAATAGAACAAAATACAATTAGTACATCCACTGATTGAGCGCTTTCGTCTCCGTTCGGAGACTTCTTCAGAATCAATTAACAAAATAAATCTTTCATCTTATATATTCCAAAAATGGGCTGGCAATCCAAATTGAGTAATTAGTAATTCATTTCTTAAAGAACCACCTTGCTTATGGGTCACCAAACAGTGTATACATATAATATAGGTGTGTAATACTATGTAGTATTTTAATACACATCCAGAAACAGTGGGTAAATACTACCCAAGAATTTTATATCCTCACAACTCAATAAAATAAAATAATACAGTATAGTATAATCAGGGTCAACCAGTTCCAACGGAATGTGAACAGTTCCGTATTGTCCCAACCTGTATCTGCGACCACCAAAAATGAAAGCCAGTGTATTTATGCACAAACATTTAAAATATTTATAAATAGATTTAAAAAAATATATGTAAAATATATAAGATATGTAAAAATATATATGTTTTTCTATGTAAAACCAATATATTCTTTGTAAGCATATAAAAAAATTTGCAATACATATTGGAATCAAGAAGACAGCCTTTATTGTTTCTGGAGCTGCATTGTTTTTAGCTTGGTATTTGTTACAGTTTCTATGCTGGTGGTGTTTTTTTAGATAATATTAAAGGGTGTACTGGTTGTTGAAAGAGATCTGTGGGTGAAAAGCATTAGTTTATATTTTTTGGTATTTAAGATTAACTGATGAGCCTTTAGCCATGGCTCTATGGAACTGTAGGAGTCTTAAGTCATTTGCTGAAGTAGTGGAAGGACTGAGGCTAAGCAGATGATGGAGGCATCATCAGCATATTACACTAAGGTGGTAGGGCTGCTGGCTTTGTGCAGGTTGTTTGAGAAAATATTGAAAAGTACTGTGTCTAGAATTTACCCTTATGGTACACTGACGGAAACAGGGAGGAATGGTGATAGGTCCTGATTCCATTTTACCGTCTGTTTGTTGCAGAGATTGATACAGAACCAAGAAAGAGCTGAATGAGATAGTGATAGGGAAAACAGTTAATTGATTATGAAATGGTGCTTTTGACAGATCCAGGGACAGGAAGTATATTAGGTTACTGTTGTTTATGTTGGTATTTATGTCTTCAGACAAACTAAGTAGAGCTGTTGTGCTGTGGTGTGGTTGAAAGCCATGGTCTGTGGGGAGACTAGTTTGTTGCTTATGAGATGAGTTAGGAGGTGGAAGTATATGCATCTTTATAAAATGTTGGAAAGAGGGGAGAGGATTGCAATGGTGTAGTAGTTGGAGAAATCTATGGCTGATCCACTTTTGTGAAGAACTTTAATATGTGCTTTTTTTCCAGATAGTGGGTACATGGTTTTCTGTGAAAGATCAGATTTATGAGTATTGAGATGGGGTATGCCAAAACATCAGCAGCTAACTTAATGTATTCAAGCAGAAGTTGGCCAGCAGCTGATGTGTGATTTTCAGTTTTTGAAGGTAATTTTTGATAGCTGAGGCAGGTATTTGGTGGAAAGAAAAGAGCAGGGTATTGCATGTATTGCTGTGGAGATAGAGAAAGAGGAAGGTGATTTAGATATTAGTACAGAGACGACAGATTGAATGAAGAGTGTGTTGAACTGAGGGGCTATGGGGTTTGGTTGTTGTTTGTGACAAGAGATGAGGTAGTGGTCTGACCAGGATGTAGTAGGGTTTTTATGGTTGTCCAGAAATGCTTGAGATTGTGGTGGTTTGTTTTGAAATGAGTGAAAGAATGCAATTTTGTCTAATCTGACCTATTGTTTCCATCAGTTTCTAAGTTGTCTACAAATTTTCCACTTTTGTGGTGTTCTAGCTTTATTACATGCCTTCCATGCTTTATTTTTATTTAGCATGAGCTGTTTAGTTTCTTTGTTGAGCCATGGAGCAGGTTTCATTTTGGTTCATTTTGTTTTTACGGAAGCTAACTCATTTAGTATGTTAAGGAATGTTTTATTGAAATGGCTAACAGCATATTCTAATGGTAGGATTTTTAGAGTATTCCAGGTGTATTGGGAGAGGTAGTTTATAAAGGTGTCTTTGTTAAAAGAGGAGTCTACATACTTGTTTTAATACTGTATGTTTGGGGGTGTGATTAGTTTGTTTTGTAATAAATCTGGGGAGATGGTCACTGATGTTGTGTGGGAGACAGCTAAAGGTATTCATGTTTGATGGTGAGGTGGTAGAGGTGGTAAGGATCCAGTCTAGTAGTGACTGCCTGTCACTGTGTTTGTCAGTTCTAGTGGGTGAGGTGATTACTTTAGTGAAACTGAGCAGGTTAATAGAGATGGTAGCAGAGTCAGTGTTTACAAGTAAATAGTCTATATTCACATCCCCGAGTATCCATCAATCCATCCTCAACCCCCTTTCCCCATTTTGCACATAGGGTTGGGGTGTCACTTGAACAGTGACAATCATCTCGAGCCAAGGTTTACACTGCTGGGTGGCTAGCCCTGCCACACTCACACCTATAGCCAATTTAGAATGTCCAATCCACCTACTGCATGTCTTTGGAATGTGGGAGGAAACCAAAGCACCCAGAGGAAATCCAATGAACAATTGGGAGGACATGCAGACTCCACACAGTAGGCACCCCAACAAAGAATCAAACAGGAGAACCTCTTGCTGTGAGGTGACAATGCTAGCTACTGCACCACCATGAATATTTTACATTAATGGAAAACAATTGAAGGATGTCTTCAAGAATGGGAATGCTGTTGCCTGGGAGAATATATATGGCAGCATTGCAAATAGTTTTGTGCTTGTTCAGGTGTAGAAGGGTAATGTATATTTCTGGGTTGGGATAGATGGGGTGAATCAGTAGATATCTGGTGACGGTTATTTTGTTTTTAAAAGTATTGCAGCCCCTCCAGCTTTTTTGTGTACTGTATCATTCTTATTATATTGTATTCTGGAGGAAGGATTTCTTCATCTTTAGTGTTTGGTTTTAGCCAGGTTTCAGTAATGATTAAAATGTCTGGGTTGTGTGTGGCAAAGCATGCATGGAAATCTGGAATTTTGATGAGGATGCTTCTAAGGTTTATGTGCATTAATACTAGGTTGTGGTTAGGTTTAGTAGGTTGTGTGTTGGTAATGGTGGGAGCAGATAGATTAGATGAGGTTTGATTGGTTTCAGTGGATGTAAAAAATAAAAAGATGCCAGGTAAATCCAAAAGTAGCCCAGAAAAAGGTAGTAAATGAACTAATAGCAAGAACAGTATTCTTAACGCAAATTTATTGTTTTTTTTAAAACAACGTACGTTTTCACTACTGTTCGACAGAAGCTTCTTCAGAGAAACAGAACAAACAGAAGCGCCAAACATTTAAACTTGCAGGTGACGTGAATACGTTAAAACACGTCACTGCAAGTTACAAGTAATGATATGCGTTAACTAGCTACAATGTATTACTGCAACAATGGAATACATATAAAAACACACTTATAAATCAGTACTGGTTTCAGTGGATGTCTCAACAGAGTGGGAGAGTGTAAGCGTGGTGAGAGAAGTTGTGCCATGTTTTAGATTTATCTCTTGGGTCTGATACTCTGATACTGATATATGTGTCTGGTAGGTCTCTTTGATGTACATGTAATTGTGGAAATGGAGTGATAGGGAAAGAGGAGTGTGGTAGGATGTGGCAATGTTGGCAATGCTTAGTATAACTGTGAGAGTAGACTGGAGAAGTAGTATATTATAGATAAGTTAGGGGAAGACAGAGGTATCTGGGTGGAAATTATATGCTATTTTTGGTGGAGTTTCTTGGAGCAGATTGGGAGAAGTGAGTTAGGTAGGTATGAGTTTGTAAGTAGAGGAGCTAGGCCAGTTGGATGTCTCAGTGAATTCGGTTAGTTGTTTTGTTTTAGTGGGTGGGGATAGGATGGTATAAGTTTAGGTAAAGTGAGGGTGGGTGGGAATATGGGTTAGGGGAGCAGAATGAGCCTGAGCATAGCAAGGGCAAACGGAGAAGGCTGAGAAGGAGGTACAGCTGCCATGGGTGTAAAAAGCTATCTGTAAGCCTAAGTTATACAGGGACAGGCAATATAATAGTATTGAAGTAGTACTGAGATGAAATAAGAGATTTAAGTGTGTTGTGAACATATAAACTACCAAGGTGTGACATTGGTAGTTAGGAAAAAGAAAGTTTGAGAAAAAATGAAAAAATAACTTTTTCTTTACTTTTAAAGCTAACCACCTTTAATGCTTAAAGTAGAAGTAGTCTGTTCATTAGTTATTAGTGAAAACTTCAGGGCACAGAAAAGGGAAGAGATACACCAACACAGAACTGTCTATACAGGCAAAGAGGGAGAGTCCAGTGCCCGGAAAGTGCAATTAAGAAAGTACAAGCTGCCAGGAGTAGGGTGTAGCTCATTAATTAGAGGGAAATATCAAGGTGCAGGGAAAACTCTTTTGGATTCTAATTAAAACAGCCAAAAACAGACCACTAAGTATTGGCCAAGGGTCTATAGTATGATATCGCATGCTCAGAAGAGCGAATGACACATAATCAACCCCATGTAAGCGAAAGCTTACAATGTTGAAACTTCAGAACAGAGATTTTTTTCCAAGGGAAAAAAATTGCTGTCCTGAAAAAAAAAAACATGGAAAACATTACATAATGTGTGGGGCTTTGCCCCCCCCACACCCCCCCCATTCAAATATACCAACTCCGAGATTGCACTACAGTGCCAAAAAGGCAAAGTAGCAAAAGCGGCCAAACAAATTCTTTCCCAGAGAAAGAATTTGCTGAAAAGCCGGTTCACTATTTTGCCTTTTCGTGCTTTTCAGGTCAACAAAGACACATTCGACAACCTGCATCTGTGACAGCATAATAGGGAGCCATTGGCCAAGCAGAGATGAGAAATTAAACTTGGTACCATTCAACAGAGCATGATTAGAATAACAGAGTGAGCAAGTTGGGTCTATATTAAATATTCGAACGCTTAAATGTTCGAATCACTAAAGATCAAACTTTAGTGATAGAATGCCTAAATGTTCGAATATTTAAAAAAAATTAAAATAAAAAAAATGTAAAGTGTTTAACCAGGGGGGCAAGCCCCCTGCATCCCCAACTGGGGGGGTTGTGCCCCCACACCCCCCACTACTTAAATATACCAACTCCGAGACCGCAATTCAGTGCACTACAGTGTGGAAACATAACATTTCCATTTCCTACACTGTAGAGCGATATCAGAGTTGGTATATTTAAGTAGCAGGGGTGTAGGGGGGCGTTTTTCTTTCTTTTGTTTTATTTATTTATTTTTTTTAATTTTTTAAAATATTCAAATATTTAAGCGTTCAATCACTAAAGTTCAATCTTTAGTGATTCAAATGTTTAAGCCTTCAAATATTTAATATAGACCCAGCAAGTTGACCTCTCACCCCCTTACACTGAGTGAAAAGACAAGTCTGTAAACTTTTGCAGGCCTATATGCTATAATTATTCTGCTGTAGTCTTTGGGGTGAGGAATGCAATCCACAACTATACTGTGTAAAAGAAAAGCCTGTAATTTTTTTGCACAGGTGAATTTTGCAATTATTCTACTGTAGTCTTTGGGGTGGGGGTGCAGTCCATTACTATACTATGTAAAAGACAAGTCTAAGTTTTTGCAGGGCTGAATCCTTTAACTATTATGCTGTAGTCTTTGGAGTGGGGGGGGGGTACAGTTTACAACTATACTGAGTAAAATGACAAGTCTCTATGCTTTTGCAGGGCTGGATGCTGTAATTATTATGATGTATTTTTGGGGTAGGGAGTGCAGTCCACGACTATCTGGCTAGTGCAAGTGGCTGAAGGTACAGTTATGGGGGCTAACTTTCCAAAGAAGTGTTATGGTATGAGTTGTAGAAACAAGTAATAGAAGAGAATAATAGATTATGAGATGTATAAAGCTATATGATTAGTACTGCATATAGCAAGTCTTTAAGGAGATGGTAGTAGGGAAGTCAGGATAGAAAAATAAGGCAAACATATTCGAGAAAGACAAAGAAGTGATGTGGAGTTGTGAAAGATTTTTGATTGGAAAGTAAAAAGCAGGTCAAGTTTTGGTTCAGATTTTAAGGATTTATGATTGAAAAGTAAACAGTGGACAGAAGTAGTGAAGTAAGAGGAGAAATGGTGTGATGTTATTAGAGATTTTTGATTAGGAAATAGGGGATGAGTAGGATGAAATGAGATTAGTGCCTTGTTAGGAGTAAAATACAGAGAGGGTGCTAGTGTGATCTACATATGGGGGAGCATTATAAGGAGGTTGTTTGAGACAGTTGGGTATCACCCTTAAATTATCCTATCAGTGAGCAGAGGAAATTTCCAGTATTTTAATAGGTGCATTTTAGATCAAATTTGAAGGATCGTTGGTTTTCAATTAGTTTTCAATGGTGTGTGAACAGTATTCCACATTTTTTAAATGAAATTTGAGTATAAGACATCCCCAGCTGAATTATGTTATTTGCTTGTGGCTAAGAGGAGTTTAATGTTTGAGCATAGATGCTAGCCTGGTGATTATACATGTAGAATATTGATTACATCTGGGCATTTACTGGGTGGCTGTAATAGTTTGTAGGCAAATGCTAGTTGAGAGTGTGTGAACTAGCTATTTAGTACCATAGACTGGGTGAACTATTCCTGCATTAATGCATTCACCCAAAGATTCCTTGACTTCATCATTTCTAATGCACTAAACCAGCTCGTCTCATCCCGCACAAGGGGAGATAACATTCTGGACTTGGTTTTCACCAACATGGGTGAACGCTGCACCACTCCCATAGTATGTTCTTCACTGGTGAGATCAGATTATTGGTCTATCTCATTTGAAGTTTCTAGCTCACCCACCCCACCCCAGCCGTAGCCAGGCTAAAACAACTTCTCAAAAGCTGACTACAACCTCCTAAGGGAGGGTATCAATACCTTTACACCACCACCACCCTCAGAGGATGCAGACAACTATGCTGAACAGTACACCAGTGCAGTATACAAGCACCTGCACAACTGTATGGACTCAGACATACCCAACAAAACCAGAACCTGCTACTCAAGGAACACAAACCTGTCTGGTGGACATCCTCTATCAACAGGCTTTACAACAAAAGGAAGAGAATGTTATCCAAGTGTAAAAAGGAACAAATTCCAAATTGGAAAGACTTCCTCCTCAGCCTCAACAAGCAAATTAAATCACTAGTGAAAACCTTCAAACCCAGTTATGAATTGAAACTAGATTCTGAAACAAAGGGAAACCAGAAAGCATTCTTCAGTAAAGTCAGGAGCCTCCATGGCAAAGCCCAGGATGTTCAGAATTAGTACTTAATGGTACCACTTACACTGATCCTGTTGACTTAGCCATCCTGCTAGCAGATAGGTTCAGTGCAACTTCACCCCCGCTATCCCTCCCAAAGGCCCATTCGACATCCCCAATACTTGTTCCGTACCTCACATCTCTGTAGATTAAGTGTTAAAGGTCCTATCCAAGGCAAACAACACAGCTTCAATGGGACCCCATAGTATCTCAGGCTGTATTCTGCACCATTTCCAGCAAGAACTAGTTTCACCATTGAGCACCCTATTCAACCACAGCCTAAGTACAGGCTTCATTCCAGCAGAGTGGAGACCTGCCATTGTCATTCCCTTGCACAAAGGTGGTGCCACTACTGACCCTGGAAACTATCGCCCCATTAGCTTGACAAGTCTGATCTGTAAAGCCATGGAGTATATTAGTATGGATCGCATAAACAAGGACATAGGAAATCTCCAAGCACTTGATCCCACCCAGTTTAGATTCTTCAAGGGCAGATCTTGCCTGTTGAACCTGGTTGGCTTCTTTGAGACTGTCACCAAGGCCCTGGATGAGGGAAAGTCAGTACATACAGCTTACCTTGACAAGGCTTTTGACACAATCCAACAGCAAAAAAAGAGAGCACAGATATATGTTTTAGTATTGTATTCATGTCCTATTGGTTGGCTGTCAGGTGATTTTACTAATTGTTATTTAAATTAATTGACTGCATTATTAATTGTTTAAGCGCTGAGGAAGGGGAAACCAGAAAGCTTTGCTGTTTTAAGTGTTGTATTGCTGTATTAAAGTGTGGATATTGAACGTTTCTGTGCTCTCTTTTTTGCTGTTTGACTGACTATTGTATTGAGCACAGTCTTTCACAGTGATAAATTTTTGTGTTTTCTTTGACACAATCCCCCATTCGGGCATCATCAAAAAGCTAACACAACTTGGTGTAAATCCCTATCTCATCAGGTGGGTGGCCAACTGGCTCACCAATAGGACCCACAAGGTCAAAATAGGTGCCTCCACCCCCGAAAGCAGACCTGTCACTAGTGATGTTCCCCAAGGATCTGTCCTAGGATCCCTACTGTTTGGCATCTACTTCTCAGAGATTCAGACAAAGACAAAAGGCCTGTGGCTGAGCAGTTTTGTGGATGACTGTAAGTTGGGTGCTGTCATCGACTCCCCAAATGATGTTAACATACTGCAAGAGGGTATCACAGCAACAAATGATTGGTGCCAAAGTCATGGCCTTAAGTTAAACCCAAAAAAATGTATTATCATACCATTCAGCAAAAAAAATAAGCCCCATACTGATTACAACATCAATGCCAACCCCCTAAGCACACAACCTGTGGTGAGAGACCTGGGTACTTAGGTTGAAAACAATCTTACATTCTACCATCATGTAGCAGCAGTGGTCAGAAAAGCCTTTTACCTGGTTCATCTCATAAGTAAAGGGATTGCATCCAGAAAAAAGGAGATTATTACCTCTGTACTCCTCCCTCATTAGACCAATAATTGAGTATAATGCCCCGTTTGGTATGTACCTCTCCAAACACCTGCACCAACTGGAAAGGGCATAGAAATACCTCACAAAGAGAATCAATGACCTACAACACCTGTCCTATACGGAAAAGCTCAAATCACTATCACTCTACTCAGTATTGTGCAGATTGCTGAGAGGTGATCTGTGTCTTGCCTACAAGGCAATATCGGACCCTGCCCTACTTGAGATGCTTCATATCCGTAAGTCTAATTCCTCGCACATTACCCACTCAAAAGGCCTAAATCTAATATGGGATATCAACAAAACCTGCTGGAGAGACAGGTTTGTCTCCCAGAGGCTGCCCCATCTGTGTAATAGACTTTCCATACATGTCAAACAGAGTACATTGCTGACCCTCATCAAGCGCAACCTTGATGAGTGAATGGGAAATCACAAATTTGTCCCAGGGATTCCACCTGTGTCCCTCATTGACAGGGGCAACAGGTGCTGACTGAGGCTTCTTTTTTGGGGATAAACTCTTGGCTAGGCTTGGAAGGGCCCCATGGCTATTAGCCTAGTAACCTCCTATGATCCTATGATCCTAAATCAGTCTAACTTCCTGAGGGATATGCAGTGATGGGATCTATTAGGCAGATCTGTGGCAAATTTGGCAATTCTACTGTAGCATTTTTCAAGTTTTGCTTTCAATGTAGCTTGGAGGGTGGGGAGAATTGGAGCTGCATAGACGAAAGTGGAAAGTCAGTAGGTTGAAACAAGAGTTTTTTCTGGCTGAGTTAGTACGGAAATGGTTAGTTCTATACAGTAGGCCTAATAGTTATTATAACTATATTATATATATTAATAATTATTATTCCAGGGATAAAAATTCAAAAGGGATATTCCAGGGTGACTCTTTGTCACTGCTGCTCTTTTGTCTTACCCTTAAACGATTAAGCTGTCTACTTAACAGATAAGGTCATGGCTGCAATTTGGCTCCCAGAAAATATCAAAATGTAAAGATTTCTCATCTTCTTTTAGTGGATGATTTAAAACTGTATAATTCATCTAATGAAGAACTGAAAGCACAAGTGTAAGTAGTCAAAGGGTTTTCAGATGATATAAGAATGTCATTTGGTCTTAATAAATGTGCAAAACAAACTTTTAAAGCAGGAAAGAAAGCACCAAGAAAACATCAGCCTGGGACAGGAATGTGATATAAAAGAACTTAAGCAAGAGAGAGTATATAAATATTTTGAAATTTCTGAGGAATCAACAATAAAATATGAACAAATGTGAAGAAAACTTAGAAGGAATAGTTTAGAAGACTAAAATGAATACTGAAAACAGCTTTGACATTTAGGAACAATGTCTAAGCTATAAACCAATTTGCTCTTCCTGTCCTTACAGTTTTGGAGTGACTGACTGGCCTTAAATGGTATTGGAGCAGTTGGACAGGAAAACAAGAAGGATGCTTCATGCTTATCAAATGATAAATCAGTGTATACCAAGACCATTCACCATTCTGAAGCAGGTATGGGCCCTCCTCGAAACTGATTACATTTATAGATCTGCAATCACAGGACTGTATACATATCTGGTGACCTCAAAAAGCCCAAACATAGTGAAAGTTTTAAAACATGAGGAGAATAAGTTTAAGATGACTTCCCTGCTTAGTTCAGTAGAAGTATATCAGTGTCAAGTTGGAATGGAAATCAAACTAGAAGTAGATAAAAATCAGGCAGCAACTGAATGTGCCAAAAAACAAAAGAAACAATATAAGATGAAAGATCAGATGAGAAGGTAAGAAATGTGAAAAATGCATAAATGTAGTTGCAAGTATAGAAGATGCTTGAAACCGCCTCATATTGATCAGGATCAAATGCAAGAATGGTTAAGGAGAGGTGAAGTTAAATCAAAAGATAGTAGACTACGTAAATGCTGGTTTACAAAGTCCATTGAACATGTGGGAAAAACTGACAAATGTAGGTTTTATAAAACAGTATTTGAAACAGTCCCACATCTTGTTGCTGGTTGTGATATAGTAATGGCAGAAGGACTGTATAGTGAAATAATGTGGCAAGACTGTTGCACTGGGGATTGTGCAAACATTATAATATTGAAGTAGCTGAAAAATATTGGGAAACCTGAGCCACAAAGCATTATAGAAAGAAAATGATAAAGTTTATATCACATGGGATCACTCATTACCAACAGTTCAAAAATAGATGTAAGAAAACCAGATGTAGTGGTCCATGAAAAGAAGACAAAAGTATCATTCAGCATTGAAATTGCTACACCCACTTATGTAGAGAGAGACACAAAGTCATAAAATACCAGGATATGCAGGCAGAAATGAAGGCAATGTGGAAGAGGGATACCCAGACAGTTCCAAGTGTAGTAGGAACAATGGGTCTTATAAAAAAGAATTTACAGTTATACTTAGAAATGTTACCTGTACATGTTAACTCCATATGAATTGAAAAAGGAGTCATTACTGGGCACACTGTGGGTGCTGCAAAGAACACTTCTGGCTAACATCAAAGATTGAAACAATACTAATTTCTTGAACTTTAATCATACTTTGACTTAGGAATGCGGTCCATTCCCATCATGGTATTAAAAACCCAAAAGACTTGGAGAAATTAAAAAAGCGATAGGCCTAGTCTTTGGTTTGTATTTTTATGGCTAGTTGAATGTGAATATCAGATTTCTTGTTGTCATCAAATGTGATGCCTAGTAGTTTGCAAAAGGGTACAATTTTGATTTATGTAGTGTTTAGAGATGCAATTGTGATTTGCTAAGGGAGAGAGATTTGGGCAGTGAATAGTAGAAATTTAGATTTGTTAGGGCTCTGAATTAATTGAGAGTCGTTCAGTTGTGTTTCTATAGATGAGAAGGACTTTTTGGTAAGCTGTAAAGTCTTGTGTATGGACTGAACAGATTAGGGTAGAGTCATCAGTATATTGGATGAAGTTGACATGGTTTGCTGTCAAGTGTAAGTCACTTATCATCATCTTCTTTCGGCTGTTCCCATTAGGGGTCGCCACAGCAGATCATCTGTTTCCATTTCTTCCTGTCCTCTGCATCATGCTCTTTCACACCAATTGCCTGCATGTCCTCTCTCACCACATCCATAAACCTCTTCTTAGGCCTTCCTCTTTTCTGCTTACCTGGCAGCTCCATCCTTAGCATCCTTTTCCCAATATACCCAGCATCCCTCCTCAGCACATGTTCAAACCAACACAATCTCGCCTCTCTTGCTTTGTCTCCAAACTGTCCGACCTGAGCTGACCCTCTAATATACTGATTCCTAATCCTGTCCATCCTAGTCACACCCAGTGCAAATCTTAACATCGTTAACTCTGCCACATCCAGCTCTGACTCCTGCCTTTCGACAATGCTACCATCTCCAACCCATATAACATAGTTGGTCTCACTACCCTCTTGTAGACCTTCCCTTTCACTCTTATTGGTACCCGTCTGTCACAAATCACTCCTGACACTCTTCTCCATCCATTCCACCCTGCCTGTACTTTCTTCTTCACCTCTCTTCCACACTCACTATTACGCTGAACTGTTGATCCCAAGTACTTAAACTCATCCACCTTTACCAACTGTACTCCCTGCATCCTCACCATTCCTGTACCCTCCCTCTCATTTACACACATATATTCTGTTTTAGCCCTGCTGACCTTCATTCTTCTCCTCTCTAAAGCATATCTCCACCTCTCCAGAGTCTCCTCAACCTGGTCCCTACTCTCACTACATATCACAATGTCATCTGCAAACATCATAGTCCATGGGGCCTCCTGTCTAATCATCTGTCAACCTGTCCATCACCACTGCAAATAAGAAAGGGCTCGGAGCCGATCCTTGATGTAATCCCACCTCCACCTTAAATGTATCTGTCACTCCCACTGCAGTCCTCACCAATGTCACACTACCCTTGTACATATCCTGTACCACTCTTACATACTTCTTTGCCACTCCCGACTTCCTCATACAATACCACAACTCCTCTCTAGGCACCCTATCATATGCTTTCTCTAAGTCCACAAAGACACAATACAACTCCTTCTGACCTTCTCTGTATTTCTCCAACAACACTCTCAGAGCAAATATTGCATTTGTAGTGCTCTTTCCTGGCATGAAACCATACTGCTGATCACTAATCATCACCTCCCTTCTTAACCTAGCTTCCACTACTCTTTCCCATAACTTCAAGCTGTGACTGATCAGTTTTATCCCTCTGTAGTTACTGCAGCTCTGCACATCACCCTTATTCTTAAAGATAGGTATCAAAACACTTTTTCGCCACTCCTCAGGCATCCTATAACTTTCCAAAATATAATTAAACAATCTGGTTAAAAATTCCACTGCCATTTCTCCTAAGCACCTCCATGCTTCCACTTGTATGTCATCTGGGCCAACAGCCTTTCCATTCTTCATCTTCTTCATAGCTGTCCTTACATCCTCCTTGCTAATCTGCTTCACTTCCTGATTCACTATCCCCACATCATCCAACCTTCTCTCTTTCTCATTCTCTTCATTCATCAGCCCTTCAAAGTACTCTTTCCATCTACTCAATACACTCTCCTCACTTGTGAATACGTTTCCCTCACTGTCCTTTATCACCCTTACCTGCTGCACATCTTTCCCAGCTCTGTCCCTCTGTCTAGCCAATCGGTACAGGTCCTTTTCTCCCTCTTTAGTGTCCAATCTCTCATACAACTCTCTATATGCTTTATACTTAGCCTTCGCCACCTCTCTCTTTGCCATGTGCATCTCCTTATACTCATGTCTACTTTCTTCATCTCTTTGACAATCCCACTTCTTATTCGCCAGCCTCTTCCTCTGTATAGTCTTGTTTACTTCCTCATTCCGCCACCATGTCTCCTTATCCACCTTCCTCTGTCCAGATGTCACACCAAGCACCTTCCTAGCAGTCTCCCTTACTAGCTCTGCTGTAGTTACTCAGCTATTCGGTAACTCTTCATTGCCTCCCAGTGCCTGTCTTAACTCTTCCCTGAACTCCACCTCACAATCACCCTTTTTTAACTTCCACCATTTAATCCATGGCACTGCTTTCACACTCCTTCTCCGCTTCTTGATCACCAACATCATCCTGAAGACCAGCATTCTATGCTGCTTAACTACACTTTCCCCAGTCACCACTTTACAGTCTCCAATCTCCTTCAGACTGGTCCTCCTACATAGGATATAATCCACCTGTGTGCATCTTCCTCCACTCTTGTACGTCACCCTATGCTCCTCCCTCTTCTTAAAATATGTATTCACCACAGCCATGTCCATCCTTTTCGCAAAATCCACAATCATCTGACCTTCTGCATTCCTCTCCTTAACACCATACCTACCCATCCCTTCCTCATCCCCTCTGTTCACTTCACCAACATGCCCATTGAAGTCCACTCCAATCACTAGTCTCTCAGCCTTGGGTACACTCACCATCACTTCATCCAACTCACTCCAAAATTTTTCTTTCTCATCCATCGCACACCCAACTTGTGGAGAATATGCACTAACAATATTCATCATTACACCATCAATTTCAAGCTTCATAAACATCACTCTATCAGACACTCTCTTCACCTCCAACACATTCTTGGCATACTGTTCCATTAGGATAACCCCTACCCCATTTCTTCTGCCATCCCCACCATGATAGAACAATTTGAACCCGCCTCCTATACACTTGTCCTTACTTCCCTTCCATCTGGTCTCTTGCACGCACAATATATCAATCTTCCTTCTCTCCATCATATCATCTAGCTCTCTCCCTATACCAGTCATACTGCCAACATTCAAAGTTCCTACCTTCAGAACTACACTCCTAACCTTCCTCCTCTCTTCATGCCTTCGGGCATGCCTTCCCCCTTCTCTTCTTCTTTGGCCAACAGTAGCCCAATTTCCGCTAGCACCCTGTTGGCTAACAGTACTGGTGGTGGTCATTGTTAACCCGGGCCTCGATCGATCCGTAAATATGTAATTATGAAAAGTTCTCCGCATCAGTAATTTTTGGCAGAGGTTTTATGCTGGATGCCCTTCCTGATGCAGCCCTCCCCATTTATCAGGGCTTGGGACTGGCACAAAGAAATGCACTGGCTTATGCATCCCCAGTAGCTGGGTTAAGTGTAAGTCACTTATAAATGTGCTAAATTGTACAGGTGATCCGGCTGTATCCCTGGGGTACTCCTACAGAGATGGGTAGAAAATATGGATATTCAGATTGCCATTTAACTGCTTGAAATCTGTATGATTAGAAGCTTTTAAACCAGGAGGCAGGTGTGAGTAAGACAAAGAGTTTGGAGTTTTTGGTGGGAAATGTTATCAAACGATTTTGCTAGATCAAGAAACAGAGAGAGACTATGTTGCCTTGGCTGCAGTTATGATTGATTAAGTTAAGAAAGCTCATAAGGACCATGGTGGTACTGTGATTAGGGCAGAAGCCACGCTGGTTTGGATCACAGGATCATAAGAGGTTAGTAGGCCATTGACCCGGAGGTCATTTCAAGTCCAGCCATTTCATCCCAATGTAATACCATAGATACTCTAGTCAATAAATAATCCACAAATATGTAAACCACTAACAGTCTGGTGGAATGGGTAACACTGTCAATGTAGTGGTGTAGTTGCTGAAATGTCCAAACAGGTTCTTCAAGAAAGTGATAATGAAACCACCGTGGTATTAATTCCAACAGTCCACAAACTGCAAAGACACGTTAAAAAACTGCTCCGAAATAGAACGGATACTGCAAACACCGTTTATTCCTAGTAAACCAATACACTGAAAACATTTGACCTAGGTTTCGTCCGTCTCCACAGACTTCATCAGAATACAGCAAAAAATAACTAAGCCACTTAAATAGCAACCGTCAAGTTAATTATCCAATTATACAATTAATTACTAAAAGGCTAAAATACAAATGAAGTACAATAAATGCAGTTGAATCATAAAAAATGTGTATACGATATCCAATGTCTCATACAATAATTTAATAAAATTAATAAACTTAAAACCAAATGTACATAAAGTGTGTGTATTAAAATATGTGTATATATATATATATATATATATATATATATATATATATATATATATATATGTTTATCTCTGTATGGGGACAGAACTGTGATGTGAACTATACAACCATATAGATCTGTACCATAATGCATTAATGCAAATTTAAGTTTAATTGTAATTATAAAGACTATCTTATATATTGTTGTTTAATTATAATTGTTTATATTTCTAATAAGGTTGTTCATTTTAATTATAATTAACAGTAGTCGAAAAAACATAATTACGATAATTCTAAAAATATGTATAATGCAATGTATATATATATATATACACGTAATGTTGATGTTAAACAATAATGTCATATATTATATTAATTTAACTAAATAATAATTGAGTGTTTGAACAACTACATTAATTTAAACACAAAATAGTTAAAACACTAAAAATTATGTGTTTGTTTAATTATTATGTTGTTTACTTACCCTTAAGACTATTAAGTCTTAAGATAGGCTTAATACTACAGTATTCATTTAAGCCAGGGCGGTTAAACGCATTCAACAAGATTTGCATTCTCAATTCTTGTGCATCTAAATCATAAACAGTTGTCCTACCCTGTGGGTCATGTTTAACTTGTGACACCCCAAAGAACTTAAAATTATGGTTGGTGCATTGTGCAATATGTCGTGCTAAAGCGTTAGTGTTCTTAGAATTTCTAATATCAGACAAATGTTCCTTAATTCTGTCCCTCATGCGTCTACTTGTTTTCCCAACATAAAATGCATCACATAGTTGACACAAAGCAATATAAATCACATTAGTAGAATAGCAATTAAAATGACCTCCTATTTTGATGTTATAATGATTAACCTTAATGCTTCTGTCAGTATTGAGAACGTGAGAACATACAGAGCACCTACCACACTTAAAGTTACCTACACGTTTGTTATAAACAGGTACCCTGTTAGACATGTCCCTTTCAAATAAATCTTTAAATGATAAATCCTTTCTAAAAATATATGGTATTTTACCCTGAAAAACTCTTCCTAAGTTATTATCAGTAACTACCAAATTCCAGTTCTTGTTAATAATAGTTTTAATAACGTGAGAGATATCATTAAATGTGGTAATATAAAAGGGAATGGTGTTAAGATTGTATTGTATATTTTTATTACTATTATTATTCCCCAAATTGGTGCATGTACTGTTGTCAAAACTTAGGATAGCTTTATATATCCCTGTCTCTCTTTTAGATTTTACCTCTTCATAAATATCAACACATAATTGCTCGGGATAACCCCGATTAATAAATAGAGACATCATAAATCGTATTTCTTCAATGAATTCCAATTCGTTGCTGACCATTCTTGCAGCCCTGACCATTTGGCCCTTTACAATTGCCTTTTTCTGATGGTCAGGATGCCAGATTTCGAAATGTAAATAGGAATTTGAACAGGTAGGCTTTCTAAAAATATTAGATTTTAATGTACTGTTAACTTTGTCAAAAGTTAACTTAATGTCTAAATAGGTAATTGTCTCACAATTGATCTCATATGTAAATTTCAAAAAAAATATACTGTTATTAATGTACTCTAAGAATGCCTCCAATAATACTTGGTTTCCATCCCAAATAAAGAACAAATCATCCAGAAATCTTGAATAAAATCTTACATGTGTGTAAAATTCAGTGTTGAACAAATAATGAAGTTCCCAGTAAGTCATAATAAAATTTGCAAACATGGGGGCGCAGGCCACCCTCATGGCTACTCCACTCACTTGTCGATAATAATTACCTTCGAAATACAAATAATTGTGTTTTAATACAGTTTCCATTAATTTACTTAACACATTAATTCTGTCCTGATCATATAGATTAGTCTCAAAAAGTTGCTCCTCTAACCAAACTAAACCGATGTCATGTGGTATCACTGTAAATAGGTTGCTTACATCCATGGTAATAAACATGTAACCCTGATTGAATTTAAATGAATTTAATTTGTCCAAAAAATCCCATGAGTCTTTGACAATATAGGGAAACTTGGCCATTCCCAATTTAAAATAATGGTCCAGAAATTGACTTATAAAAAAAGTTTTACTCCTTTTGCCATCAACAATAGGTCTAAATTGTAAATTATCAAGCCCCTTATGTATTTTTGGTATTCCAAAAATACCACTCACTACAGGGTAATCATTACATAAAGAATTCCATTCAACTTCTGATATTTCACCTTGGTATAACATGTCTTTAAGTGTCAGATCAATTTTTTTGTATGCAATATTAATTTCGTTTCTACTAATTTCTTCATATGAATCTCCCAATAACATAGAAGACATATACAAAATATAATCATTTTTATCCACAACCACCACACCACTACCCTTATCGGGTTTCATAATTCTAATATTGTTTGTGGATAATATATTCTTATAAATTGCCTGTTCCTGATTAGTCAAATTCGTATGCATAGGTTGTTTGTAATTCTTAAAGAATTGTCTCAAATCTATCTCATTAATTTTCTCAAATATTGCTAACCCTATCGTTCATAGGTGGATTGTACACACTAGGTTTTGTTAAACATTTCCCATGGTTATTGGTATTACTATCAGTAGTGTTATTCTGAAACAGAATTTTTAAGTTCAACTTACGTGTAAATAACTTTAGATCTAATAAAGAATTAACCAAGTTCCCTTTTCTGCATGGTACAAAGTTAAATCCCTTAGAGAACAAATTAACAGACTCGGTATCAAATGCAACCTGAGTATAATTGTATAATTTAAAATCCCCTTTGTCATTGGTTGTAATAGTCGGTTTACTAAGTAACAGGCTCCTGAAGTTGCTTGCCAAGGAGAATGCCCCATCACTTACATTGTCCAAAGTCACGTGACCTAATGTTAAATCAGTCCTTAAAGTCACATCAGGTACTACATCTAATGGTGCAGTATAGTTATTCCCACATAAATCTCGGTTGTTAACCTCCACCAAACTTTCATCTTGAACGTTATCGTTCCCAAGGGATATACTATAAATACTCAATTCACATAATAACTGATCATCAGTAATAGTAGTGGACTGCAAAGTCCGTACATTTAATATATGTTCAAATTCGGTTGAAGCCGTATTCGAAGGTATAACATCCGTAATGGTAAAAGGCTCCAAAACGACAATCTCACCAGCATAATCGCTAATAGACATAAAGGTGTTGGTTAACGTCTTTTGTCCATGATGATAACTTCCATGGCTTTACAGATGAGGCAGGTCAGACTTATGGGTCTATAATTCCCTTGGTCTGTTGCTAAGCCACCTTTGTGGAGGAGAACAACTTTTGTTGTTCTCCATTCCACAGGGACAAAGTCAGTGGTTAGGCTGTGATTGAATCGGGTGCTTAATGGTGATACTAGTTCATGTTTTAGTTTGTATAGAAGACAGCCTGGGATGCTGTCTGGTCCCACAGAGGCTGTGTATTTTGCCTTAGACAAGGCTTTAATGACCTGCTCTTTGGATATGTGGGCGGGGGGAGTTTGGGGTAAGGTTTGTGATAAGTTTGTAGGGGATGAGGGAGTGAATTTATCACCAAATCTCTCTGCTAGCATGTTTGCTATCTCTGCAGCATCATTGTGCGTGATACCATTAGTCACTAGTTCTGTACATGCTTGGGTCCTAAATTTTAAGCTACTTAAGTAGCTGGAAAATGCCTTATGAATATCCTTGGCTGTAGTTGCTAATTTTTTTCTCAAAGTTACCCTTAGAGGATTTGACATGTTATCTTATTCGCCTGTTGAGGCTGAGAACATTGCTTTTTCATTGTTGTGGCCTCACCTTAGTTTTTTTACACAGCAACATTTTGCATTTGTTGATGCTGGATGTCCACCAAGATGGTTTCTTTCTTACTTGGGGCTCTGGCTTTGATTCTCTCTTGAATGGCTGAGTCTATGCACTTATACAAGTGATTGTACAGGGCTTTAGTGTAAGGTTTGGTGTAGTTACCACTTCCAGCTGGGGGTGGGGCTTGGGATACATTTATTCCTTCCCCTAGGAGGTATAGTTTGCTTAGGTGATGTTTTTAAGTCTGACTTCGCCCTTTGTAAGTTCTGCTGCTAGTGCCAGACCGAAAGCAACTGACTTGTGGTCAGATTTAACTCATGAAGGTCTGACAGTTGCAGTGGTGCATCTGTTTGTCATGTTAGTGAGGACCAGATCTAGTATGTTTGTTCCTCTTTTTGGGGTTTGAAGAATTTATTCCAGGGTATTTGCATTAACAAAGTTAAGGAACACTTGCGCTAGTGAGTTAGGGCTACAGTCCACTTCCCAGTTGATAGTGGGATAATTGAAATATTGGCAATATTTGGATTGATTCCATTTTGGCCAAGTAGGCCTCATACACATCATGATCCATGGAGGGGGATCTATAACTAGCTATGACTTGAATGGGGGTCTTACCCACAGTAATCTGAACATGGAGTAACTCCATGGAGTTGTCCAGTCTAACTAGTCAGGAGATGAATTTATCTCTAATATAGATAGAAACACTGCCTCCTTTGGTTTTCACACATTCATTTTTCAGTCTGAAGGTGTGGAAGGCATTGTAGCCTTGCAAGGCAGGGATATTCTCTGAGGCATTGATCCAGGCTTCTGTGACTGCACAGGCATCAACATCCTCTAGTGAAAGAAGTGCTTCCAGGGTGTGCAGTTTTTGGTTTAAGCTCCTAGCGTTTATTGGCATAACCCTTATTTTGTTATGGTTGGCAATTTTCACAGTGGCAATTTTGTTTTTGAGACCTTACCTAAAAAAGGCATTATGGGAGAGGCAAGAGCCTTTGCCAGCAGCCGAAAGCCTAGGGGTGCCAGGTGCAAAACATCTCTGGCAAAGCAGCAAGATTTATTGACCATGTCATCTCAGGCTGACAGAAACTGGATCCCCTTTGAATGACACAAAAAACTAAACCAATTATTGAAATTGATCATCTTCTGTTTATACTGTGGTATCATTCCAGGTGAGGGTAATATGCTGCTCAAAGCTAAGGACATACCTGCCTGGGACACATACTCAGAGAGCTCAATCATGTCTCTCATAGGTTCATAGGTTCATAGGTTCATACTAGGCTATCTGCCCTAGGGCATTTATAAGCCTAGCCAGAATGTGTTTGGCTTTCGCCACCCATTTTAAATTTATTTTGCTATGCCCTTTTTCGAGGTTAGTATACTGTGCCTCTGTCTAACAGTGACACAGAAGTGACACCCGGGGTAAACCTACGATCTCCCATCCACTCATCAAGATTCCTCTTGAAGAGAGTCAATGAGGGACTCTGCCTAACCTGGACTGGGATTTTATTCCAGAGTGAAGGGAGCCTCTGGGTTATGAATCTGTCCCTCCAGCATGTCCTATTTATTTCAGTGCTGAGGTTCAAGTCTCTCGAGCACATAGCTCAATGGGATTTGGATTTTCTGAGGTGCAGCATGTCCATTAATGTCCATTAATTCTGGGTTGGAAGGCACAGATCGCCTCTGAACAGGCGGTATGCCACTGAGTAGAGCTGGAGTATCTTTAACCGGGCAGCATATGGCATCTGTTTGAGCCCTTTGATTCTCTTGGTGAGGTACTTTTGGGGTCTTTCCAGTTTCTGCAGGTGTCTGGTAAGGTGCATCCCAAAAGGAGCATTGTACTCAATTATGGGCCTGATGAGGGATGAGTAAAGAGGCACGATGACCTCCCCTGATCTAGATGTGAATCCCTTCATGATTAGGTGGGCTATATAAAATGTTTTTCTAACCACTTTGGCTACGTGGTTGTCAAATGAGAGATTGCTATCAACTTGGGTCCCCAGGTCCCTAATTACTTCTTCTGTACTTAATGGATTACCACCTATGTGGTAATTTGTGGGCACTTTGTTTTTGCCAAAGGGGATGACTATACACATTTTGGCATTTAGCTTGAGGCCATGGCTCTGGCACCAGTTGTCTGTTTCTATGAGGCCCTTTTGGAGGATGCTTGTGTCGGCTGGAGAGTCGATTATGGCACCCAGTTTGTAGTCATCTGCGAACTTGGTCAGCCACAGTCCTTCCATGTTGGCCTGTACCTCCGAGAAATATATACCGAACAAGAGAGGTCCCAGGACTGAGCCTTGTGGGACACCACTTGTAACTGGTTTGGAGTCTGACATGGCTCCAGCAATTCTAACCATGTGGGTTCTGTCCTTGAGCCAGTTTGCAATCCATCTAGTGACATAGGGGTTTATATTTAAGCTGGTGAGTTTATCTATAATGCCCGAGTGGGGTATTGTATCGAAGGCTTTTTGCGAGGTCCAGGTAGGCTGTGTGGACCACCTTCCCCTCGTCAATGGCCTTGGTGACTGTTTCAGAGAAATCAACCAGGTTTAAGAGGCAGGATCTGCCCTTAACAAAGCCGAACTGGGTAGGATCCAGTGTCTGTAGGTCCCCAATATCTTTATTTATGAGGTCCATGATGATCCTTTCCATAGCTTTGCAGACCAAGCTAGTCAGGCTTATGGGGCGATAGTTTCCAGGATCCGTTGAGGCACCACCTTTATGGAGGGGGACCACTGTTGCTGTACGCCACTCTTTGGGTACATATCCTGTAATAAGGCTGAGATTGAACAGTAGTTTTATGTTTGGGTTTAGCTCTTCTTGGAGTCATGAAGGTCTGACAGTTGCAGTGGTGCATCTGTTTGTCATGTCTCTTCATATAGTCCAGTGAGGTACATCTCAGGTCATTCACTCCAACATGACCAATGACAGAGTCATTTGGGAGGCATAGGAGATTATTATAAAGTAGGCTTTGGAAGATTTAACAGTATATACTTTTTTCAAGGATTTTTGAAATGGAGGAGAATAGCAGTTGGTCTCTAGTTAGACAGTTCAGTAGAGTTCCTCTCATTTGTGCAGTGGAATAATGTAAGCTTTTTTCTAAGGAGAGGAGCATGCCCTTATTTTTGGATTTATTTATATGGATGGATGTTGGGAGTGCCAGTATGTCATTAGCAATTTTAATAAATTCTGTTAAGAGATTGTCTGCAGCTGGTGTCGTAGGTTTGAGATCAGAGAGGTGTTGGGAATAGGGATTGTCTTGAATGAGTGTTTGCTTTGTCATGCAACAGGAAAGTGAATTGGCATGCAGTCTGAATTGATGGGTTTTCTGGAGGTAGATTAGTAGCGTTTGTAGTTAAAGGTAGCAGGGAAAGATTCTTTAATAATCCATTCTGAGGATCGTACTCAACCTCTGTTGAAAGAGATGCATTTTTATTCCTTTCGGTGGTTTCAGTTTAGTTTTGAATTTTTTTAAGGTCACTCATTTTCCTTATTTCTGGTGATAGGCTGTTCCAAGTAGCAAAAAATACCTTTGGCATTGTCGTTTCATCTATTGTCTTAAAGAAAGGTGATCTTAGAGTTATGCGTTTTCTGGAATAGAATAAAGAGTATAACCATTTTCAACGTGTTTCAGTGTAAACACTACTGATAGACGATAACAATAGTTAAAAGTTAAGCACTTCAGTAGAAGGGTTGATCTGGGTGATATAGAAAGTCAATTAGCTTGTTTTCGAGTGTTGCAGTTATGTTATTAAGTTCCAGAAACAGTTATATAGCAAGATTTTGTTTACTGTTGTTTGCAATGTGTTTCTATTCTGAGCTGATTTTAGGCAAGGACAAGTAAACAATATTCATTTTTAAAAATAAAAGCAATAATAGAAATGGAGTGAAACAGGTAGTCTCCTCAAGTTAAAAGTACGTATTTATTCACAGATGATGAGCGCTTTCGCTTACAAAGCTTCTTCAGATCAGTATACCAAACACATTAAAAATCAGCTATATATATACTGATTCAAATTATTCAGACCAATCTCATAGCCCACTCAATTAGTCCATTTAAAGATGCATCCTATATATTTAACTTCAAGCTACATCTAACTGACAATAGCTGTCCCTAGAGAATATGTATTTTTATGAAACAACTTATACTTCCTAACAATATATTCATTTTTGGTATTTGGTATTAGCATTTGGATGGTTATTGCCTCTCTGGATTTTTTGGCAGTTGGAGAACAAAAGCTCTGAGCTTTTAATGATTTGCTACATGTGCTCATGGTACAATGTTCGATTCCTCCCATCTTCATTTGCCTACTGTGTGGGACTCTGATCAAATTATTTAATCCGGCAGTGCTTCCAGGTCACACATGAAAAGGGACAGTTGTGTGCAGTGGGATTACCCAATCAATAAATAGATAAAAATAAATAAATAAAAGTAGTTTGGAACATTTGTTGGCCACTATTACATGAGTGAGGACATGCTACATTACCGGCTGTGGGTATAAAGACTATAATCTGTTGTTCCATTAAGATGCTCAGATATAGTACTGTGTGATTGTGTTTAAGCTTTTGGTGGGTACCAAACAACACTATGGTTGTTTTGTACAGTTAATCACTAAGTGCATGTTAATTTGTCAGTTCCATATCTTGCCAAAGTCATCTTGTAGGCATTTTTGAAGTTTGGAAAGGGGTAGAGTGTATTTAAGCACCACTACATCATTCACATATAGGCTGATACTTTTGAGATAGTCACTGCACGATGGGCCATGTACCTCATCAGACATGTATAATGTATTGAGTGGTGCCAGCAGTGAGACTGAAATACTGCATAAACAAAAAAGTATAATGATAATGGGCTGCCCGCAGCAGATCTGCAGTAGAACACATGACTGATGTCACAAGGAAAGCATGCTTGTATGACTGAGATAATGCATGTTCATACATGCAGTTTGGCACTGCTTAGCTGTGTCTCTTGCTCATTTGACAGAACAAAGGCAGCATAACATCATCAGATAGAGGACTGTGGGTGTGCACATCAGGGTGCTATCCATATTCATTATATATATATATATATATATATATATATATATATATATATATATATATATATATATATATATATATATATATATATATATATTTATTTATTTATTTATTTATGGGGAGAACATTTTTTTTTTGTGATTAAGGGGAGACCAGCATACAGAGGGAAATGCACAAGGGTAACCATAAACTAAAAAGGTAAGGAGAAGGAAGGGTAACATTTTAAGGGAAACCCATTTTTAGATGGAGAAAACAATGGTAGCTTGCAATAGTAATGAGAAAGACTGTGGATGGGATGCAAGAAAAAGGGCAGACAGATGAACACAGAATACAGACTCATGCCTACAGAGGTAGAAGACACACAATGTTGGGAGGACAGTGCACAGGCACAGACATACAAAGGGTGGACAAATGGTGATTGAGAGGATTATACAATCAACAAGAAATGTGATATAACACATAGGCGAGGGAAAACACCAGCATGTGAATAGGATAGGATCTTGGTACAGCTGGATAACAGACCACTCAAGGGGACAACAAAGTTTTTCAGTATTACCTTGAATGGCCAGTGTTATGGGCTAGCTCCCCCTCTGTTTACCCAGTGGTCCCTAAACAAGGGTCTGGCTATACAGACTGCTTACATTACCCTCAACACCTTCCATCATGCATGCTGATAGACAAATACTCCCTACTGAACATAAACCCACATGATGTCTGCCAAATATCTAATTAGCTTACTGACAGAACTCATGTTGTGAATGTAAATGCCAACAAGTGTAATCTGAGCAGATGTAATCAGTGGTGTCCCACAAAACCTTGTCCTACATCCCTTCCTTTTTGGCATGTATGTTTCAGAAATTAAATCATGTTGTAGAACAGTGGCTCAATATATTTGTGGATTACTGCAAATTTGGTGGAGTTATCAAATTTCTTTCTGATACTTAGATTCTCAGTCAGGCCCTGGATCACCCAACAGTGACAGATTTACCATAAATACCAAAAAAAAATCGCCATTAACAAAGCTACCACTCCCTCTTCTTACCATATTAGTGGTATTCCCTTCAAAAGTGACAGTTATCAACAACTTGGACACCTATGCTGATAATGAGCTTTCTTTTGATAACTGTATCCTTTTCATAGTTACAAAGTCCTTCTGCCTTTCACAGTTTATCTGTAGGGTTATTTCATTCAGGTTGAAGGAGGTCTTGGTACCATTATACTCATCCTTAATGAGACTGATCTTTGAATGCAATGACTGTTTTAGGATGTGCTTGTCTTAAGCGTCTTATCCAACTTGAAATACCCCAGTTTGAACAAAGAAATCTCTGGATTAGGCAACCTAAGATATGCCAGTAGGTTAAAAATCCCTCTACCTGTGCTGCATCTTGTACAGAAACTTAAGGGGTCACCTCTGTTTAACATCTCATGCAGTGAAAAATCCTACTCTATTCAACCTCTTCCACCTTTACAAAATCAACAGTCTAACAAGTACAGTAGCCAATCTAAAGACCTTAACCTGCATCATATGATTAGGAACACCTGCAGACATGATAAAGTATTAACATAATGCATCCTATGTCTCTAGTATAGACTCCCTTTACTCGACTAAGAGTGCACCTGCTTGTTTACCTTTGAAACCAACTTAGATGACTGCATGTGCAACCAAACATTTATGCCAGCAATTTGCGGGAATGACCTCTTGACCAGGGGTGAGCAGCATACTCATATTACTACTTGGGTGATCTGGTTAAACTTCTCAAATACTCTCTGGATGTAAATTTAGTAACAGTCTATGACCCTTTGCCAATATTTATAAAATGTGAAACCATAAGTCAGCCTGAGAAAGAACAAATCCTTTGTTATTTAGCATAGAGAAACATCTCAGCAAGTCAAAATCATTTGGGCTTTAACAAGGCCAAGTACAATCTGTACAGAAGTATCTTTGACTGGAAAGTTGTTGTGTCTTTCCGCTTTTCCTGGTTAGGGGTCGCCACAGCAGAACTCCGGTCCACTAAGGATTGGCAGTAGATTTTTACATGCCGAGTTGCCGGCCCTGACGCACAACCTTCAATGAAGGTACGCCCATTCATGCATGTCTCCACACAGAAAATGCTCTAGCTAAGAATTGAACAGGATAACGTCTTACTGTGAGGTGACAATGCTACCGCAGCACCACCACCGCAGTTATCTTTGACTGGAAAGTACTTGGGGGATTTGAGTGGAACCAGCAATGACCATTTCCAGTCACACATAGCAATATACATAGCACATCAAACTTTCTTATACAGAGAACAACAAATCTTTCCATTACATTCCCTTCTGTTGAGTAAGCCATATGTGTGGTATCTTCAGCTTCTGTTAACAACATACAGAGATATTAAACTATGAACAACAAAATCTGCATATTCATGATAATGTCACTGTTACACTTTTAGTAAAGAATGATTGTTCTCACAGAGTTCAGAGCCACGCTACTTATTGCTACTCAGCTATATAAACTAATTAACAGGGATCTCAATAGGTTAATCTTAAAGCAACTACAAGGTTACAAAAGTCAAGTGTATCTACTAGCAATTCCCTAATAACTTTGCCTAATGAAGTATCTTGTGCATTGAAGCCTTTTTCATTCTGTGCCTAAAAGTACTGAACTTCCTTCCCTGGTAAATAAGTGAATTATCTATATATTCATTTTGTGGGCACCGCAAAGCACCACTTCACGTGGAATCAAAATGCAAGGGTATTGCTGTCATTACTTAAATCAGTTTTCTACAACAATGGATTACTTGATAAGCCAGTGGTTGAAGGAGGAGAACTGAGCAAGTGCAGCCATGGTGTAGCAACTGAGCACTGGATTAATAAAATAAGTATGCGGGTTTGAGACTTGCAGGCTAGAACTAGTCCTTTTGTCTGGAAGGTAATGTACAGAATTAAAGCAATGAGCCATTAATAAGATGACTCCTGTAGCCTAGACTGAGATTCCCCTCTTTTTCCTTTGGCCAACTGTGCAAGTAACTTAAGCAGATAGGCCACTGTGGCAGTGGAGAAATTGGGCTAGGCTCCTTAATGGTCCCTTGGTTCTCTTGTCTAATAACTGCCTATGAGCCTTTGTTTTATGTTTATTTATTTCTTATTTGATTATATACTACAATACTGCATTACATGTACTGAAGTGTTATAGTGTTTTTTTCTTAATTAAATTTTTATTATAACCAATCATGATTGAAAAGGGGTCTTAGTGGAACAGTTGACTTGCTTGTAAGAGTATAGTGGTCAGCATTAATTTAAAATGATGTGAATTTCCATGGAAAAAACACTCTTCCCAGACCACAAACATGGAAACAGCCTGTTCTATATCATTTTATATATATATATATATATATATATATATATATATATATATATATATATATATATATATGCCCTCTAGGCAAAAGATTTTCAACAGACATTCTAGAAATACATAATAAAATTGAATGACACATGAAGCTTCTCATTTATGTGACATACAATGTTGGAAGAATGTTGTAATCCAGATAAATATTTAATTCTAGTGTTCTGTTTTCATTTTGCATAATTGTATTTTAAATACTTTGTACAGTGCAACGGAAACACAATGGTTTAGGATTAAAAAAGTTCTGACCTGTTGCTTAGAGATCTATACATCTTTAATCTATGATCAAAGCATTTGTTTTGCATGGGTAACATATTTGCTATGTGCTGTCCATTTATTAATTGCAAGTTTTATTCAAAAACTGAAAAACCTCTTTGTTTGTACAGGGAGTGCCCTCTACAGCAGTCCGGCAAAGAGCATCGCATATTTGTACTTGGAAACATTGTGTCTAAAAATTAATAGTAAGTTACAACCTTGTGGTTAAAGTCAATTAACATATCTAGTAACATATCTAGGTTCTTGGTATGCTAACAGCTGTTTATCATGATTCAGAAGCAAACAAGAGTGCTTCAAGCCATTTCATATGAGATGACAATTGGCATGTATGGGACAGCAGTCACAACCTCCACTGCCATCTGCAGCTGGTCTTAGGAGTGTATTAATACTCAACAACCAGTAGCTGTGGGAGTTTGCATTAAGCACTGTTTTGGCAAGGTAGGCACATATATACTTTGTGTTTAATTTTGATTAAATTTGTTTCCCACAGAGACTTGATCCTTTTTTAATACAGACATTCTAGTAATGGGAAGAGGATCAGCTGGTATTATAAAGATCCATGTCTCTAGCTTTGTGATATTGCTTAATGGGAAGAAGGCAGGAAGAATGATCCGTGAGGATTGCACTCCTCAGAAATAACCGTCTGGTCTTGAAGCATGAAAAATTCATGATAGTAAGGTTTGTATAAAGTTGCACAAATTCTTATCTGCTGCAGAAAATATAAACTGAAGCCAAGAAATTAAGGCATTTATTCTGTGCTAACTCAAGATAACATTTTTTTAGCAAAACATGGCTAATAAAACAATTTTTATTAGCATATCTAACAAATGAACTGCATGATTTAATATAAACATTAAGTCAGATGTTTTGGTAATGGTTTTCAGAATTAGCATGGCATTAACAAAAATTACATTTTGAAAGATTTAATGTTGGAAATGGTGAATACTTTCATTTTTAAAGAAAGCATGCAGTTCAGTTGTTTACTTACACTTCAGAAAATACCATCTGTCTTTAGTAATACTTATGTAGCCCCTGACAGCAGGATATTCTTTTAATAGATTTTGTCACACTCTACAGCACAATGTGAGTTTCACACATCAAATGGGTGACAACATACCATGGTAACGCACACCCTGAGTGATATCACAGAGATAAGGAAATGGCCAAGCACTGATAAAAAATAGATGGATTCAAGTGTTTTATTTTCAATATAGCTAACAGAATGCAACATACCAATCAGCCTTTGAGATCCTTGTTGCCCAATGTGCATAATTAAGGAATAATTCACAACAAAGAACCGTTTATTATAGTATAATATCACTTCTTAGAGTGTGATGTTAAGTACAAGGTGAAGTTGAGGGATTTATAGGCATAGATCATGCCCTGCAAGGCACTGTTCTGGTTTTGCAATGGATTTGCAATGGAAAAATACAGTGATAAGAGTATACTACCTTACAACACTTGTAAGACTTATAGACCTGCAACAACTAGAATCATTAGGATTTAATTCCTTGAAGGTTGAAATGACAGTTGCCATCTTCCAAATATCCAGAGCAAACCTGGAATTAAAAGAAATTTTAAATAACCTAGCCAAAATCTGTTAGTTTTTTCATGAAGTTTTCAGGAATTCCATCTGGGCCTGTTGCACTGTTTGATATGATATTTTCCAGGACATTTTTTTATCATTTCTTCTGTGATTATAGGGCATTCAATCCATAGATGCTTACTATCTGGCTAAGGAAAATTTTCCCATGTGCCCCAGTGCTTCCTAAATACTTCACTAAAAGTGACAACTAAATCAATAAGATTCCCCTTGTAGCTTGTAGTAATGTTGACAATGTGTTACATTAGTATGCCTGCTATTTTTGACATAATTAAAATGGTTGCTTGATCATTTCTTGAATTAATAGTAAGAGCTTTTCATTTCTAGACTTGGACTAATGAATATCCTTCTCTAGAGCTTTTGTTACCAACTCTAAATTTAAATTTCAAGCCCATGAATTGATGTACTTTATGTGATACTTCTATATATATTTTGTCTTGGAATATATTTTAGCTATATAATTATTCCACCATTTGGATTTGCTTCTGGCATAATTTCTAATATGGCGTGTCAGGACATTTTTATCTACAATTTAATAATTTCTCAAATAAAGTTATAACCAGTGTTCCTGAGAGAGCTTATCTAGCCATGGGTCAAGCCATTCCTGAATCAAGAATAAAATTTGGTTGCACTTTGCTTTTCAAAATTCTTTAAAGGCATATTCTGCTAGGTAATTCAGTAAGTCTTTGCATCCATCCATTCATCCACAACCCATTTTCCCATTTTTGCATATGGGTTGGGGTTTGCTTCAATATTGACATTATACAGCCATATTGATGGGTAAAATAACATCCAGGCTATTGAAACCATGAATAGGGATGGTGAGGTTTTGATTATAACCAAGGATAATCATAGACTCTAAAAAATTTAGTTAGGAAAGGTGACATTTTGATTCCAACTGGTATGGATTTTTAACAAGTTGTTTCCTGTAGTACAAGGTTTGATTCCTTTATCCATTATTTGTTGACTGTGTACCCTTGAAGACATTGCAGCAAAAGACAGCAATGGTACACTGAAGCATGACTCGAATTACCATCCAGTAAAATCAAAACCAACATTTATTTCTAGGTAAGCGATTTCACCGCAAACCGTGGCTTCATCAGACCATATACAAAGACTCATGAACAGCCAAACAAATTTATATATGCATCACCTCCCACTCATTAAATTCAAATATTTCTTTTACCAAATCATTCTACTACATAAACGCCCCCTACTTAATGAGTATCATTAATTGTTACCTTATACAGTTCAAAACAACAACAATCAAATTGTCAGACTGCTTTCTCATGTATAGCATCGCAATAATAAAACTTTTAACATAAAATTTATTTCATTTATTTATTTTACATTTGTTAACCGGGATGGTCCGACTGGATACATGTCCTTTTTCAGCGGAGGCCCGGGGAGAAAAGCTCCAACAGAGTTACACTGATAATTAGGTACAGTAAATGAGCTGAAAGAACTTAACAAAAACATAGGCTATTTACATACAAGACTGCCATTACTATTTCTGAGATTACTACAAATGTAACATTAATAACATATTAGCAAGGACGGTAGGCAGTATAATGACATAGAGTTAGACAGGATACATATTTCTTTATCACAGTATACAAAGTACTTATCATCTTAGCTAGTTGTTTATGTTTTAGTTAATGGCACAGAGCTAGTCTGGGTTTGAGCAAGGACATAGCCAGTGTGACTTGAAGTGGAGTTTTAGACTATTTTTGAATTGACTTAGAGAAGTTGCAAGCGTGATGTTATTTGGGAGAGAGTTCCATATTTTACCAGTGGTGTTGGCATATAACGCGTCACCACCTAGGTTGAGAGATTTAGTTGTTTGGACAAGGAGTCTGTTTGCTGAGCGAAGGCAGCTTAGATTGGAGTAGGGAGTCATTAAGTTTTTTAGTGCTGGGGTATTCTCAGGTTGTTTAAGGATTTTGAAGGTCTCTATGAGTTGGGACTGGTGAAGAAGGTGTGGGAATTCTATCCACCCAAGGTTTTTTCAGGTTAGTACAGTGGTGTGTTCTGTAGGGTAGGTCTGTAACGAACCTGGCAATGTGATTATAGCAGGATGAGAGCTTGGCCAGATCAGATTTGTTAAGGTGAGTGAGGACAGGAGAGGCATATAGTAGGGTAGAGAGAAGGTGTGAATGGGCTGTGGCTGCCCTGGCATTCGGGGTAAGGAAGGCTTTAATTCTATATAGGGTCCCAAGTTTCTTGTTGACTGACTTAATGGCTTGGTTGATATGTATATCAAATCTGTGTTTATTGTCAATGTTTACTCCTAATAGCTTTGTATAGGTGTCTGGGGAGATGATGGTCCCATTATTGGATTTTATAGTGAAGTTTTCAGTCGGAGATCTATTGGTTGGGTAGAAGAGAAGTAATTTGGTTTTGTTTGGATTTAAGATCAGGAGGTGGTTGGCAAGCCAGTTTTCGACTTTGGTGAAGCTATGTTGGGTGGTAGTTAGTAGATTTGCAAGAGAGGCATTGGAACATATTATAGTCGAGTCATCTGCATATTGAATGCAGGTGGCTTCAGGGATGACTGTTTGGATGTCGTTTATGAAGACTGAAAAGAGGAGAGGTCCTAATATGGAACCTTGAGGAACTCCTATGGTATTTGGTAGTAGGCAGGAGAGCTTGTTTTGCCACATTACTGCTTGTTGTCTCCCAGTGAGGTAAGCTTGAAACCAGTCAAGGGCTGGAGTATCTAGATACAGGGTTTTTAAAGTATATAGAAGTAACTGATGGTTTACCATATCAAAGGCTTTCGATAGGTCCAGGAAGAGAGCGGAGGATTTTTTTTATTATTCCGGTTAAGATTAATGTTTTTAGTAAAAGAGAGGAGGGCAGTGGTTGTACTATGATGGGGTCTGAATCCATGTTGAGAGTCTGTGAGTAGTTTATTTTGGGTTAGATAGAGCATTAGTTGGTTGTGCATGCACTTTTCCATAATTTTGGCAAGTGGTGATAGTATGGCTATAGGTCTATAGTTGGATAGTTCTGTGGATGAACCTCCTTTGTGGAGTGGAATAACATAGGATAGGGTAGGCTACGACATCTGCAGCAATTTGCAGGTATTCAGCCAGCAGAAGATCGGCTGAAAGGGTGGTTGGCTTCAGTTTTTTCAAAAGGGATCTGATAAAGGATGTGGACACTGGCTGGAAGTTAAAAGAGAGTGGTGAGTCGGGTATAGTGTTTATAGAAGTGTGGGGAGGAGAAAGTTGGTTAGCTAAAGACTGGATGGTTTCTGTGACGAAAGTATTGAATGAATTGGCTATATCTTCTTGGCTCTTGTCAGATAATGTTCCTGGGGTCGGAGTAGTGGATTTGCCTGGTTGGAGAAGTTTATTTATGCCTGCCCAGTACTTTTGAGAGTTATTCTGATGTTTATGTTGCAGATTGTAGAAGTAATTTTTCTTATCTAGTATGATGGCTTTTTTAGTCTCATTTCTAAGTTGTTGGAATTTGATACGATCTAGGGGTAGTTTGGTAGTGCGCCATTTATCCCAACCTTTGTGTCTAGTTGTTATTTTGGTTTTGGTGTCTGTTGTTAGCCAGGGTGCTAGTTGAGTTTTAATTCTTATTGAGCATTTAGGGGCATGCGAGTCAAGTATAGTAAGGAATGAATTGTTAAATGATGACACTGCCTCATCAAGGGGAAGGAACTTTAGTTTTGTCCAGTTACATGATTTGAGTTCAAGTTGAAATTTAGTTGGGTCAAAGTTTTTCTTGGATCTGATAGACCTATAAATAGGTAAGCTTGTACAATTAATTTTGTCTTTCATGATGTATGTGAGCAGGTGATCACTAAGATCATTAGGGAGAGTTCCAGACATATAGTTCTGGGGATGACTGTTGGTGAGTATCCAGTCTAGTATACTCTCTTTTTGGTTATTGTTAAAACTACATTATATAAGCAATCAGGCACTCATTTTACATTTAAATTGCAAGTCGCATGGCTTTCTCACATATGCATTATTAAAAACTAGCATAATTGAGTATATCACTATAATTTCATTCTAGATCAATTCGTACAAGTTTTACTATTGTATCAACGTCCTTTGAAATAAGGACTTCATATAACTGGAATAAGATTATAAATCCAACTAAAACAATTTTCAGCCCTTCTAAAAAGCAGAAGTCAAATTAAGTGAACTTCACATTCATTCCTTTCACAGAGAAATAAAATATGATTTATACCTTATAATTTACATAATCGTGATATCCACTCAACATTAATGCCAGGATCCACATAGCAACCCAAAATAATAGTAGCAAGCTCGCATTTATTGTGTATATCCATTTCTTGTATATGCTGAGGCACCTGCTCTGTTAGTCCCTCACGAATACGCTACTAGACTGATGTCATCACACTATGTACATTCATTCAAATACGGCTAAATGCATAGCTATGTAAAAGCCATATACTGATTGCATTTTTCCATAATATACCAAATAGGAAGGATCAGCGAATATTACAAATCCAAATAGCTTGCATATTTTAAGCATAAATAGATCTAACAAAATACGCTACAAATGTGTGCCCGTTTGTATAACTATAATCTGTTAACCACTTTTTTCCATAGATTTTCCAGTATACCCTATGAAAATATCTTTAAAACCTCATCAGATAAATAGTAGCCAACTAAATAAATCATTTTACACAAAAAGACTATTATACTATTTCAAATAACACTCCACTTCACATAAAAATGCAAAATATGTAGTCATAGTTGTATAGCGTCAGCACTATATATAATATAAGCATATTAAACTCTACTATAAAACACAGTATAATTACATATTATAATATAAAAATATATAAACTATATATTTTCATTTAAAAACAATAGCATACCTAAACTTAATGCATAACCAAAAATGTTTGTGCAAAAAATATAGCATAAATGGGCTTTTCAACAATTTCACCTTTGTTATATGCTCATACAGTCCTAGCCTTAAACTTATATATATATATATATATATATATATATATATATATATATATATATATATATATATATATATATATATACACAAGTGTACACACATGTACATATATCTCTATATATCTATATATATATATATATATATATATATATATATATATACACAAGTATACACACATGTACATATATCTCTATATATCTATATATATATATATATATATATATATACACACACATATATATATACAGCACTAAATTAGCATAGCTAAGCCATATGTAGATTACTTATAGCCATACCTATATATCTGTGCTAATAAAGGACAGGGTAAATCTATTTCATATGGGTTAGTTAGAAATTCTATATAACCTAATATACATACACCTAGAGCTATTTAAGAGGCAGACCCCTTGCTCCCAATACACACCTCACAGAAATGTTACCATTAAGACCTAGTCCTTTTTCAGCTCTGAGCTTTAATATCCATCTAAGTTCACTTTTTTCAGTTAGATTTCTAATATTCCCCATCCTATGTCCAAAGCTGATTTGTTCCAAGCCTATAAATTTAAAATTATGAGATTCAAGACACTCATTTCATTATACTAACTGAATCCCTATGTTTTACGCTATTGATATGCTCTTTAAATGTATGGTCAGTTTTCCCCACATAGACTCTTAAGCAGCAATCACATTGTGCCAAGCATATTATATTTTTACTATTGCAGTCCATTAGATTGTATACTTTATATACTACATGTGTTTCAGGATGTATAAACTCATTAGTTTGCTTAATATATTGGCACATACTACAATGATCACATTTTTTAGTTCCAGTCACTGTCAAATTAGTGGGAACAGCTAGTTCTTTTGGATGGCATAAATCCTTTTGAGATTCTTTCTATTTTTAAAACAAAAGTTAGGTTGTTCTCCTACTATTGCTTTAATCTTGTTATCGGTCATAAGCAATGGCCAATGCTTATAAAATGCATGCTTGACTTTATTTATATCACTAGTATATGGTATGGTAATTTTTACTCTATTCACTCTATTATGTGTTCCAATTGAAATCCCTCCTTGTAGGTCTATATTAGGACCATTAGAGAAGTATGGCTTAGCTCTGCCACTTCACATTGTTTTAACAACTTCTAATACTGGGATCACTTCTGTGCCTTCATCTCCCCTTTGATATAAATTTCCTTCCAGTTGGACAAGACCTTCATTAGACACATCATCCTGATTACTCAGGTGTGATACACGCATCCCCTGCCCTTTAACTATATTCTTGAATGTTTTCCTTGGATGCATACTTGACCCATGCAAAAGTGCATTGGTATAGCAATCCTTGCGATATATTCTAATCTCAAATGATTCTTGTTTGTTCATAGAGACAAAAATGTCTAAAAATGCTACCCGCTCTATGGAATACTTCAATTCAAATTTTAGAAAGTGTGTGGTACTTTCTATTGTTTGTACAAATGTTCTAAGTAATGGTAGGGGACCTACCCAAACAAGAAAAATATCATCCACAAACCGGTGATAAAAGCTCACATTCTTCTTATATAACTCTAATGGAAACATACATTCTATCTCCCACTGTGCCATAACTGTGTTGGCGTAGCTATGAGCACAACAAGTGCCCATAGCTATGCCTTCTCATTGGAGATAGTAGGTGCCATCAAAAACAAATACACTGTTTTTCAATACTATGTCCATGAACGTACATATAGTATCTATCAACATTTTATGATGCCCACTTTTCCCTATAAGGAAGTTCCTTAATAAATACAAACCTTCCACATTGGGACTTGAAGTGAACAGAGATACTACATCAAGTGTTACTAAATATGTGTTATCATTATAATATAATACCTGATTAAATGCAAACAGGCTCTCTAAAAATTCCTTAGAATCTTTTAACACAACATCAGTTCCATCCAAAACTGGTCTAACCTGCCTTTCAACAAAGATCGAATAAGGTTCTGTTAGCCACCCTCTACCTGCTACAATGGGCCTAAAGGGTGGCTCAAATTTGTTTTCATGTATTTTGAGCTGGCCCTGGAATGATGGAATCAAAGGATTTTCCACCATAAGAAATTGAATCAATTCCAGTGACAAGTTATATCTAATCATACAGTCATTAATATAAATTTTCATCAGATGTTGCATTGTCTGTATGTTTGCAGGTGTACTGATCTTATATACTTTTTATCGGACAGCATATGTTGTAATGAATTAAAATAAAATTCTCTATCCATTACTACTGTCATGCCGCCCTTATCTGCAGACCTAATAACCAATGATGTATCTGTTTTGAGTTGTATTAGTGCTATCTTTTCTTGTTGCATTAAATTAACATACCTGTTATGTTGCATATTATTCCTGGAAATATTATACATCTCATCTTCACATATTTTACCAAAAGCTTTTAGGAATGGATGATTAACAGGTGTATAATTACTACATTTTTTATATTCATGAATATTATTAACTGTATCCATAGGAAATGTCAGTTTCAACATAACATTTCTCAGAAAAAGTTTTAGATCTATTAACATATCTGGCAAATCACTTACGTGGATATTAATGACATTAACAACATTAGCTTCTAAAAGGAGATTTGATCCATTCAGAGACCCTTATGGTGATAAAACTGTTACATGGGAAAGTATAGTTTTATATATCATTGGCAAAGAATTTTAATTTTGCTAACATGACTTTCCAACGATAAATATGCTTGATATTAAAAGAGTGGTTCAATTGCCTAATCCTACCACTAAATGTACGTGCTTTGTGCAAATTATTAAATAACAGTCTTGGGGAAGGAGTGATATCTGTGTAGGTAAGCATAAACTAAGTAATTCCCCCAACTGTGCCTATCATGTCTGCTAAGGTGTACAATTTATATAATTTAAACTTTTACTAACATTAATACAGTCACAAATGTTCATTTTTCCTATAAAGCTTTAATATTGATTCTTTGATATCTTTTAGTAGATATACTGGTGAAGTAGATACTGCAACACATCCTGTTTATCCTTGGGAACAGATTACATGCACACTACATAAAGCAGAGTCAACAATTACCAAAACTTCTGTGGATGCAGGGACATTTAAAGAAGGAAGGTTACAAAGCTGAAAAACATGAATGGCACTAATGTTGAAAGGTTAAGAGATCTCAACTATTACTGGAAAATTACTGCCCCCTACACTTCTATAAAATAGCATGAGCATTAACCATACTAGAATTAGGAGACTGTGAATTCTTATCTTCAGTGGGATATTATATTCTCCCAGAATCAGTAAGCCCCCCCCCCCGACTGTTCTGACTTTCATCCTAAAAGCACTAGCTGTATGGGAGTCTTGATTTTTACACTGCCCATGCCCTTGGACATAGTTTATAATAGGAGAAATTAAATTACTAATAGAGTGAGGACTGTCACTTATAGAGAGGGAAATTTTCTGAAGAGGGCTCACCACTATAACCAGTGAGAGACAGATCGCATGAAACAGAAAAGCTCAGAATATTACTATTAGAGGGGAACTCTACAAAATATTCCATTTGAGCAAATAAAAGCTTGGCTTCATACTCCATTGCTGAAGCTGTTAAGTTAACTAGGAGCTTCTTGAATTATATCAAAAGGATCATTGGATGAAATAGTACCAGAAGATACACATCGTAAAATGTAAAACCCCTGGCAACTGTTCTGTACCGGAATACTCTTGGCCTATAAAACCCAAATCTAGCCTAAGCTTCAAGCCCATTTCTTGTTAGAATAGTCTTATATACCTCATACTGTTTTAAGTAAGCAAATTACATAATGCTGCATTTTTCCTTTTCAATCAATGAAATATATGTGGTGATTATTTTACAGAGGATACATTGTTTAAAAATGTTTGTTTCAAAGATTGTCAAAGCAGAATCTGTCTACAGATGCCATAACAAAAGACAAAAGTAAAAACTCCCAGGCCAAGAGGGTACTTAAGTAAAATATAATCAGATAAAACTACTTATAGTAAATTCTAGTGCAAAAATAGTAATAAACTATAATAAAACAACATAAACAGTCCACTAAGGAGCAACTGTTAAACCGGGAAAAGGAGAAGACAGCTGTCTTTAATAGTCAGTGCCCTTGAATGATAATTATTACAATACCATCAGTAAATCTTATACCTATTGTTTGATGGTGTAAGTTCAAATCAATGGAACAGCAAGTAACAACTAATGCCTGCAATTTATGTGATGGGGGTGTTAATCATTTAGAGTTAGTAAAATAGTATCTGAATAAAAACCTCAACAAGTCAAGCCTGTTACTTCCGAGTGGTTAATTTCGGTTCTTGGGACTACCACAGTTGAAAATATTTAGTAATACTACCAAATGCTTATTAACAAATTAGTGATTTAATCGGTTGGGATTTCAGATTCTCTATTTATTAAATAGTCAAGAGTCGTTTAATAAAAAAGTAATACCAGATCTAAAAGAAAATACCACAAAAATTTTATGTGGAACTTTAGAAAAAGATATATATTTTTTGTACTCCCAAAACATCTGCCAAACATCAAATCAGCCCATTCATTCCCCTAACTGGGTGAGAAGGGTCATTGGATAGGTTGGGACTTGAAGCCATATATCAGCATGCATATGTTGAAAATAGATCTATTACCACCCGTAACATGATGTTCTATAACAATATAATAACAGCTATAACAATATAATAACAGCTATGAATGACAAATGGTGCTGTGATGTAATTTATATAGATATAACTTCAGCATTTGACAAGGTCATACACAAAACACTGATCAATAAATTAGTACAAACTATTTATAAGATGGATAGCTGCATGGCTTACAAATAGGGCATGGCAAGTATTATACAGCAACTGTGAAATCCTTGGTTACAGTCAGGGTGTCCCATAGGGCTCTGTCCTAGGCCCTTACCTGTGTAGATTGTACACACTTTTTCATCTGAGGTGTCCTACAGTCTATATGCAGACGACCTGAATTTGGGTAAACTGATTATATGTGTTACAGATAAGGCATGTCTGCAAAATAATTTAACTAAATTGAACATTTGACCACAGGAGAATAATCTGCTGATAAATACATCAAAAACTAAGCATATGAGATTTGGGAGACATAAACTGAAAGGTGAATAATTAATACAACGCACAGTGATTGAAACTGTAGACTCATTTAAGGACCTGAGTATATGGGTAGATCCAGCTATGAGTTTCTATAATCATATCAACCAATTGATTAATGATAGTTATAGAACAAAAGGTTTTATAAAAAGATTTATAAAGTCTAGGAAATCAAAAATTATGAATTCATTGTTTGTTAGTTACATTAGACCCAAACTTGAGTATGGAATAACAATAGGGAAAACTTATAAGAAAACAAGCATGAATAAACTGGAAAGAGTACAGCGTAAATATACCAAGGGTATCCATAGATGTGAAAATGTAAGCTATTATGAAAGGCTAAAATATCTGAACTTGTACAGTGTCTCTTACATATATCTAAAAGGAGATATTATTTAAGCATATAGGGCATTTAGAGACAACTACCTCTGAGAATGTTTGAGGTTATCAAAAAGTACTTGAGAATCATCAGACAACCTATGTAGAAGATTCTATAGGAATGAGAAGTGTACTAATTGGTTCTCTGACAGAGTAGTTGATGCATGGAACAGACTACCAAATTACATTAAAACAAGTTCAAGTTTAGATATGTTTATGAACAGCCTGGACACTTATTATGGAACAAGTGTTTTGGTATATTGGCAAGCTAGAAGAGCATTAATGCCCGTCCTTGAAATAGTTGTATGTATGTATTTATGTATGTATCATCCAAAAAGCCATGAGGGATAATTTAAGGATGTTTTTATTGCTGTTTTTTCCTTGTCTCAATGTTCACACACCAATACAAAGCTGAGGAGGGGCATGCAATGGATTGGCCTTGAAGAACATCTACTCACTTCCACAATGGGGTCCGGATGGAGAGATGATAAGTCAGCAAGCAAAGGAGAGTAGTATATTTGGAATTGAATTCATCCTCAAGTCTTGGTGAGTACCTTCATGAGGTGGACCCTGTTTTTTACAAAATCTCACCAAGACGGCAATGATATATAGACTGTATTTATATAGCATATATCATGGACAGAAGTAGGACAAAATTAAAAAAGATAGCTGGGTGCACAAGACCCAGAATAAAAAAGTTCCAAATTTTGGTAGGTGCACTGGTGCCAGGACTGGAAACAGGGGCCCCCTGTTGTAGAAGGAAGTAGCAGTCCACAAAAATCACAAAAACTGATAGGCAAAAGAAGAGGCATAAAGATGATAGAGTGGACTATTAAGGATAAGAAAGACATTATGTATTGTCACTATTATGCAAAAAGCCCACAATTTCCAGACACAAGATATACAAAAAGATTAAGAAAGAAATTAGAAGAAAGAAAAATACTTCCACAAGATAAACTGTGAGAAGCTGCAAATAAAAATGTGTGTTCATTAATACAGCAGATTTGTGAAAAACATTATATAGACAAAGAACCTTGATCCGTTTGGAAAAAGAAACATTTGAGGAATTGTGAAAATATAAACAAAACCTAGAGATTTTTGAAAAGTATAAAAAATAAATATGGACATGAGAAAGAAAGAGAGATTTGATATAGTGCAATATTTATGCAAAGTTGAAAGCCAAATTAATCAATACAAAAAAGGCAGCCTTGAAGATATTTGCAGAGAAATACAGGAAAAGGCATCCAGATATGGAAAATTTCGCAATAAAAAATAATATCACAGAGAGGGAATGTAGAAAAGATTAGTAAAGTAGAAGTTAAAAAAATAGAAGCTGAAGTTATGGAATGCATGCAAAGTGAAGGATTTGGTGTAGAAGGTCTAACACAGGTTACATCACAGCATGACGGAACAAGTCCCCAAAGTAAAGAGAAATAGAAAGATCGGGGGACATCTGAAGAAGAAAGATTTTTAATATGATATAATATTTATGCAAAGGAGAAAGCAAAGCAGGTTGGGAGGGTGGCTTAATGGCTAAGGTGTTTGCCTTACAAACACAAGGTGCAGGGTTTGAGTCTCACAAGGGATAACTGGCTAGGCTTAAAATGGCTCGCAGGGGCAGTTAGCCTAGTACTAAACTATGAACTGTGAACTATGAAACTAAACAGTACAAAAAGAGCAATACCAAATATATTTGAAGAGAAATACAGGCAAAGGAATCTGGACATGGAAAACTTTACAATACATAGAGAAAAAGTAGAAAAGAAGATGAGTAATGGAGAAGTTAAAGAAATAGAAACTGAGGTTATGGAATACCTGTGTAGTGAAGGATTCAGTGTAGAAATTTAACTCAGAAAGCACCACAGCAGGATAGAGCAACAAACATCCAAATTAAGGAGAAACTAGTGGAACGGGAAGCAACTGGTCAGTTGCCATATGAAGATATTTTGGAGCCTTTCACAGGAAAGCAGCATAAAAGTTCACTTGAAGCTGGACAGCAAGGGAAGGAACAGGAAACTGGCAACTCTGATGCAGTCAATTTTGAGGAGTGATAGGCCACTGAGTTCCCATATGACAGAGCAATGGATGACACAGGATGAAAGTGAAGAGAATGTGCCACAGGAAGATGCTATAGGACTTTCTGTAGAATGTTTAGAAGAAAATGAGCTAAGAGAAGAGTTGCTTTGATTTATTAGAGATAGACGTATTAAGATAAATTTAAGAAATAGACTTCAGAAGGTCAATAAAACCCAAAAAGTTATAAGTTTGATAAAACAAATGAAAACAGTAATTAAGACTGTCCATGTGAGATAACAGAAATAAACAGGATATATTAATGCACAGCTAAATTAGTAACAGATACAATTCTACCACAAGAACACAAGGAAGTAAAGGAAAGGAAGCGGAGGAATCAAATACCATAATGGAAGAATCGTATAGAGACAACTATAAAGGAATTAAGGCAAGAAGTGTCACTGTTAGAAGAGCATAGAAGAGGGAACAGAGCAACAAAACTACTCAGAAAGAAAGATATGATAAAAGCAATGTGCAGTGTTATAACGGATCAGGATTTATCATGCACTATGGCAAATAATAAACTAAAAATATCAGAACAGAAAGAAAAAATGTATAAGATACACAGATAAATATAAAGGGAAAGTACAAAATAAGCAATTTATCAATGACTCAAAAAAGTTTTACAGGGAATGGGGAAACAAAGTAAAATGAATTGAAAGACCACCAAAAAAGAAGAAATAGATATAGTTTGACAAAGCATTTATGAAGATCTTGTGGAACATAACAAAGATGCTAAATGGCTAGAAGAAGTTAAAGAAAGAATAAGAAGCTCAAAGGTGCAGGATATGAAATGAGATGAAGTAACAGCCAGAGAGATTGAAACAAAGTTAAGAAAAGCCTCTTATTAGAAAACCCCAGGCTCAGATGCAGTACTTAACTTCTGGTTAAAAGTATTAACATCTTTACACAAAGATTTAGCCATGAGTAAGAACTATTTATATGCACACCCTGAAGTGACACCAACCTGGCTACAACAGGAAAAACAATGCAACTACTTAAGAGTGAACCTGCAAGCTACCCTAGAAATTATAGACCCAATAACTTGCCTTCCAATGACATATAAACTATACACTGGAAATAATGCTGTCAGAGTTTATAGTCATTCAGAAGAAAATTAAATTATGGCAATAGAACAAAAGGGCAATACAAGAAAATCATATAGAACAAAGAATCATTTGTTGCTAAATAAAGTCACAGTGAAGAACTGTAAAAAGGAGAAGAATCCAAGTATGGCATGGATTGACTACAAAAAAGCATTTGACAGTATCCCACATTCATGGATAAAAGAGTGCTTAAAATGTATAAGATATACCCTACACTGATAAACCACATCACAGAGACCATGAAACAGTGACAGACAACTTTGCAGTTAAGCCATGATAAAGGACAAATTATTATTCCAGGGATAAATATCCAAAGGGGGATATTCCAGGGTGGCTCTCTGTCACTGTTGCTTTTTTACCTTGACTTAACCCATTAAGCTATCTGCTTAACAGATTAGGTTGTGGCTATAATTTGGCTCCCAAAAAGCAACAAAGTGTAAAGACTTCTCATCTTCTCTTTGTTGATGATTTAAAACTGTACAGCTCATCAGATGAGAAACTGAAAGCACAATTGCAAGTAGTCAAAACTTTTTCAGATGATATAAAATGCTATTTGGTCTTGATAGATGTGCAAAAGCAACCTTTAAAGCAGGAAAGCCGCAGCACCAAGAAAACATCAGTTTGGGACAAGAATGTGATATAAAAGAACTTGAGCAAGAAGGAGTGTATAAATATTTGGGAACTGATGAAGAATCAACAATAAAACATGAACAAATGTGTATAAATCTTAGTAAGGAATATTTTAGAGGACTTAAATTAATCCTGAAAACAGCGTTGATATCTAGAAACAAGATTCAAGCTATAAACCAATTTGCTCTTCCTGTCCTAACTTACAGTTTTGGAGTAAGTGACTGGCCCCAAATGTGTTGTATAGATTAGACAGGAAAACAAGAAGGATGATTCATGCTCATCAAATGATTTATAAAAATCAGTGCATACCAAGATTATATATTCCCTGTTCTGAAAGAAGTGTGGACCTACTTGAAATTGATTACATGCATAGATCTGCAGTTCTGGGACTGCATGCATATCTGCTGACCTTACAAGACCCAAAGATAGTGAAAGTTTTGAAACATGAGGAGAATAAATCTAAGATGACTTCCCTTCTTAGTCTAGCAGAAGCATATCTACATCAAGCGGGAATGGAAATCAAACCACAGGTAGATAAAAATTAGGCAGCAACTGAAAGTGACAAAAAAACAAAAGAAAGAATTTAAGGTGAAGGATCAGATGAGAAGGCAAGAAATGTGAAAAATGCATAAATATAGTTGCAAGTATAGAAAACTCCTGGAAGAACCTCATGTTCTTCCAGGGGTTTTCTATACTTGCATCTATATTTAGGATATATCATATACTATACCCTTCCTCTAGCCATCGTATCACCCCAGGGTGATGTACGAGTACTGTTCCAGACATTGAGACCCAGAAACATTAAAGAGATACTCCCATAACTGTGCTCTACCCTCACAGTGGTAGATGCAGTGAATCCCAAGCCAAGTCTGGTCCCTGAGAACCCCTAGCCATTCGGTGAAGACTGGACCCTCTGGCCTGCTGCCTGTCCCCTAACAGGGAATGTACGTGTACTAGTTTTGACTAGCATATTAATTGTCTGTGTATCTCGGTCTCTCACTTAAATTCCTCTTTGTACATCACCCCCCCCCCGTCTCCCAAGCTCCCTCTAGTCTATACCACTTTATTTTCCTTAGCTCTCATCCTAACACTTCCTACTCCCTGTAACTGACTGCCATTGTACATAGTTGGTGTACCATCTCTGACAAGACTATTCTTTTACATCTAGCTGTACTATACCTCCACTCTTCTACTCAAAACTGTATTCCCCTCCATATAATACATCTCCATCATTGTAAAGTTTCTCTCTCAGCTTCTATTACCTATTCTACTTGCCTATTCTACTTGCACTTCCCTATCCTAACATTTATACCATAGCCCCCTATTCAAACACTATTCCCTAATTCTCTGCAGCTGAACTCATCATAGCACATCTAAAAATGAACAAATTCAAAAGTCTTTGCTTGATAGTCATTTACATCCCACCCATACCTCTCAACCTCTTAGAGCAAGAAATCTGGACAAAGTCATAGAGAAAAGTGGTACAAAGGACCAAAAATAGGGACAATTTATAAATATTCTCTTACAAACTTAGAATGTTGATAGAATAACAGGTTTTACATTAGCATGAATTTTCTGAAGGGTATGAAGTCTGAAACTCAAATGTCTGTCATTATTTTCTTACTTCAATCTTTAGTAATTTGCCACTAATTTGCCAGGAAACCACAAATTTATGAAAAATTACCAAAAATATAAGACAAAAATCTGGACATTCTGCAAAAATCCATACAGAGGTATGATCCCACTAGGTAATAATATTCTTATATTAGAAGAAATCTTAGTCTGGACCTCAAACAATATCCACAATGAAAAAATAATTCTAGTTGATATTAACATAAACTGGCTAGATCACATAACTCCCTCTCCACATTTCAGATGCTGAGCAACAAAAAACGCAAAATTGAGAGGGACATTGGGGAATATAAAAACAACAAAGCTTATCCCCCACCACCCTCAGGACAAGTGGCCCATTGGAGGTTACAGGCTGCAGGGGTTAAAGAGAACATTGACCAAAACACATTGGAAAACCAAGCTTGTAGCACCGGGGGGGGGGGTGATGAACAACCTCTTAGGAGAAGCGAACGATTAAGGAACAATGCTGGGAATAATCAGCACAATGAAGGTCGTTTAAACCCCCACCATGGGAGGGAGGGGGTTAATAACGAGGAAACTGAACAGGATTTTCACATGACTGCCAATCCAAAGAATGTAACACCGAACAGCAACACAAACAACAATCGACGGTACAACCAGAGAAGGAAAAGGGGCAATCAGCGGAGACGCTAGTAACCCTAGTTGAAGGTGACGATATTTCATCATTCACATTACAGGGGCTTTCCATCCTTCATAACATCACTGGAGACTTTAAAATCTACAACTATACAGTGTTAAATATTGACACTAACGTAGTTGAATTTTTTGCTAAGGGTTTGTCATTCATTCCAGACAGGAATTGTGATTTGGTGAAAACCATAATAGATTTAAAACTTTTTGTCTGGAAATTAAACCTAGCATGTATGTTGGGAAACACTCCATCACTTCTTAGCTCACTAAGAGTTTCCAGTGTTTTCAATCCACCACTTACTGGCATCCTAGACACCTTTGAAAAACTATGTGAACTGGATCTGAGGGCCATGGTTAAGGAAAACAAGCCCACCATTAGAGTTGGGAGCAAATCCGGCCGCAATATCACCAATGATGAATTTGCATTCATTCATATGCTCAATGAATGCAACATCAGAGTTATGGCACCGGATAAAGGGGGTGGGTTGATTTTCATGGACCAATATGCATATGAAAATAAAATGATTCAATACTTGAATTCAGATTCCTACGTTGAAGCCAGTATCAATGAGGTAAATAGAGCTTACAGCAAGATCAAGGGGATATTAGAGGACTTATTCTTGGAGGGCACCATAGATAATGACACCTTGCAATATATCACCATGTTAGCACCTAGGATCCCCTCTATTTTTGGCACACCTAAGATTCACAAGGACATAGTGGACCCCCCCTTTCAGGCCGATTGTGGACGGAAGGGGCTCAATCACATATGCCTGTGCCAAATTAGTGGACAGCATTTTAAAACCTATGTTGAAGCTAGAAGTACAAATTTGTAGAGATTCTTGGGGCTTCTTAGAGAATATTGGAAAAATCCCATTCAATCCAACTTACACATTTCTAGTGGTTGATATCAAAGATTTATATACGGTCATTCCACACCAATTAGGAGTGGAGTGGACCGTTGATTTTATGCTCCGTAAAGGGGCTTCAAATGAGTAAATGCATTTGGTGGAAATCTTACTAGACGTGATTCTCACCAATAATTTTCTGGTTTTCAAGAACAAACACTACCTTGAAACAACAGGCATTGCCATGGGTTCTCCCTGTGGCTGTACTTTTGCCAACAGTGTTTTAGCACAATGGGAGCATCAACGTCTGTTCCAAAATGAATTATATCAGGAGAATGTCTCTTGGTACACAAGGTACCAAGATGACATGTTTTTCCTATGGAAGGGTTCCCGTAATATAATACCGAATTTTATTGAAAGCATTTCTAGGTCAACTGAATTTCTAGAATTTACCTATCTTAGTGATGATAATGAAATCACATTTCTGGATGTAAGAATAAGTAAGGATTTAGTGTCTAATAAACTGACGTCAACTATTTTTAGAAAACCAACTTTTTCAAACACATATCTGCATTTCACCAGTTCACACCCAACCCATCAGAAGAGGAGTGTTGTCAAGGGGCAGTTTGTTCGGGCGGCCAGGATGGTCTCTGAACATGAAGATTTCTTGTGGGAATGTGAGAATATTTTCTCCATGTTCCTGTTGAGGGGATACCCAAACACATTTGTAGACGAATTAGGCAGGAGGTCATTGCTAAAAGGGAATCTGGTCATTTTCAGCCAATACTTAGAAAAGGGACAATGGTTGTTAAAACCAAAGATAATAACAATGGATGCATGATGGGTAATATCTCTTTTCTTTTTACTTTTAGCATGGATTTTAAAGCTATTAAAAACATCTTTATTAAAAATTGGAGGGTACTGATGGAAGATCAGGAGCTTATCAAATGTATTGGGGAAAAGCCTAGGTTCACTTATAGAAGAGGCCAGAATTTAAAGAACCTCTTGGAAAGATCTAATCTCAAACCCAACAAGATGACAAAGGGAATGAGCAAATGTGGCTGTTGCCCACATTGTAAACACATTCTAGTTGGCTCAAGGGTATGTATGGCTGGGAGGGAGTACAGGATTAATGGTAGATTCAATTGCAATTCAAAAGGAGTGGTCTATGTGGCAACTTGCAGGCTTTGTCCTGCATTTTACATCGGTAAGACCGACAGGCCTTTCAAGAAAAGGATCTATGAGCATGTACATGCTATTGATATCAGAGATATGAACAACGCCCTTGCAAAACATGTTAGCCAACATCCTGACCATTCATTTTTGTTCACTATTGTACAACAAGTGCAGCCACACATCAGGGGGGGTCCTTGGCAATTACAACTGGAAGAACAGGAGGTGTTTTGGCAGATCCGCACTTCCTCATACACTTTTCCAGGGCTTAATGAGGTGGTGTCTATTAAATGTATTTTAAAACTTAAGGCACTTAAGAGATAGGACTGATGACAGTAAAATGACCAGGGACATACAAGCTATTTTAACTTTTAGCTCAGAATGTTGCATTTCACGCATTTTTCCATAAATATGTATACATATAGAACATTTTCCAACAGGTAGAACCTCCTTGTTGTGTTTTGTTTTGTTTTGTTTTGTGGCAATATGGTTTTGTTGTGATATTGTCATGAGTGACATACACATTCATGTATGTGTGTATTTAATTATTTATTTATGAATTGATGCATTCATTTTGTCTTGCTTCCATTCGATCGAGAATTTATCATTGAATAAGGACTTGTTTGTGTAGTATGTAGTATATATAGTATATATATATTTTTAGCATAATTTTAGCATACTTTCAGCACATATATTTTTACAACAAGGGTAAAAATTGATAAAATATATATTTTCAAAACATTTAAAATAGCTTAAACAGGTTTTCGAACCCTTAAAACTTATTGAACTTTTTGAATTTTTGAATTTTTGCAATTTTTGCATATTGTGCATTCATTTATACATTTATATACTGTTTATACTTATAAACATGGTATATTTATTTCATAAGAGTCATATATGCTTTTTAACTCACACATGCACCTTTCTTGTATATCTGAACAAGTATAGACAAGTAGGACATGTGGCAATCAGGTTTTTCAGTATATCGATTGTGATTACACAGATTTTAGTACACAGTCTTTTCAAAAAAGATTTTAAAAAAGACTTTTAACGAAACTTCTGTTTTGTGCCATTTGATTGATTTGTAGATATTATATTATTAACAGTTGTTAATCATCAATTAATTAATTAATCAGGTCAATAATTGGAACGTTGTTATGTATAAAAAGTGTGTTCTTTGAAGATTTCATTGTCTGATGAAGGTGGGGAGATTGCTCTCTACCAAAAGCGCTTACTTTTAATAAAGTCTTTGTCGTACTTGCATATTTGTGTTCCTGTCTACTGGTTGAGCTCGTCATCGCCACTTTTGGTATTTATTCCCTCTCCACATTTCTCCATCAATCTCTATAACTTCACCAGTTTATTAGTAGTGTATCCCGGCCCAGGAAAAACAACAACAATAGTTCCATTCTTGAATGGATTTTAGTATCTGACCTCAACAAAATTTCCTCAACAGGAACTCTTCCCTGCAATATCAGTGACCATCATCCTGCCTATATAACACAGAATGGCTCCACAACTTTACACCAACATCAATACAGACCCACTAGAAATCTAGTTAACTTCGACCCAACAACCTTCAATGAAACTCTGAGTACAATTAATTGGAGCATTCTAAAATCTTTACCCCTTGATGAAGCTGTTGAATTTTTCCATTCAGCATTCCTAAGTATACTCAATAGAATGGCACCTCTCTGAAACAAGTGAATAAAAACAAATCATGTAATCTGGCTATCTAGAGACACCAAAAATGGCAGAAAAGTAAAAACCTAATTGAACTCCAGTTGTTCAAATATCTCCACAATCAAGTAAAATGTCTAGTCATTAAAGATAAAAAACAATACTACCTCTGTCTCCAAAATTACTGTAACCACAACCCAAAAAATTTTGGAACTCGGTCTCTACTCTAATAAACCCTAGATCCAAGAGCAATCCTTGCCCAAATCCTGGCAAAACTCCAGCAGAAATAGCTTCACTTTTCAATTCATATTATATAGACATTATATCCAAACTTTCTGCCATCTATCCTCAAACTAGCCACAATAACAACCCAATACCAACATATTACTCCCCAACAAACTCTTCTTCCCAGCCTTTTTCATTCTCTCTTATTCCTACGTCCACTATAACTAAGCTCTTGCTAAAACTCAAACCCAGTAGTACTGCCCCAGACAATTTACCCCCTGAATACCTACAAATTTCAGATGGATCTATCAGCTACCCCATCAGTATTCTCATAAACAGATCTATCCAAGAATCCTATGTACCCTCCGTATGTAAAAAACCTACATCATTCCCTTACACAAAGGCGGCAACAATACAGAAATCTCCAATTTCCACCCTATAGCCATACTTTCCTCCATCTCTAAAATAATGTTTATGACTTATCTAGTGCCACCACTCAGAATGCCTTTCGACCTGGACACAGCACCATAACTGCTCTGCTATTCTTCTTGAACACTGTTAACCATAATCGCAATGATGGTAAACATGTCTCTACACTTTTCCTTGATGTCTCTAAGGCCTTTGACACCATCTCCCATTCTCTACTCCTCTCTAAGCTCTTACACCTAGGGATGTCCATTCCTGTCCTTGACTGGTTTACCAACTATCTTACAAACAGACAACAACCTACCAAATGGCTACACTCCCTCTCACCTTTTCTTACTTTCACCAGAGGTCCCCAAAGGTCCATCTTAGGACCTGTTCTTTTCAGTAATTTCATTAACAACTCTCACTCTGCCCTCACTCATACACCTGTAGTACAATATGCAGATGATTTTACAATTATCTGCTCCGGCACCTCAGAAGCAGAACCATGACCAAAAATGCTTTCTCCACTACCGAAATCTGGATGACCAATAATCACCATACCCTTAACCCCAATAAAACCAAACTTATGCTCTTTACACCAAAAAAAACCCCACCACTCTTAATAAATCAGAATTTATCATTTATTCTTCTAACAAAATTGCCATAGAGGAAGCCCCCCATACCAAGCTACTCAGCAATACTATAGATGATAACTTAACATTTGACCAACACATCCACAACAACATTAAAAAACTCACCAAAATCTTGGCACCCTTTATAGACATAAACACTTTTTAAACTACTCCACTAGAAAAACACTTGCCCTAACATTTCTCCTACCCTGTCTCCTCTATGGTGCCCCCATTCTAACAAATATCCAGTCCTGCTTAAAAACTAAGATGGACACCTGCTATAACAAAATTGCTAAGTTTGTGACTAGTGCAAAATATTATTCCCATCACTGCTGTTCATTATGATCTCTGAACTGGCTAGAATTCCCACATTTCACATACATACAACTATCTACAGCACACCAATTCATCTGTAAACCTCTTGAATTCCCAGCCCTTACCTCCCTTCTAACTCTTGATAAATCAAACCAGTATCTCAGATCTGAAAATCAATCGCTTATCCAAGTAAATAGACCTAAACTCCCTACAGGTCATTATCTCTACTCTTTTACTGTAGCTACACTCTGAAATGCTCTTCCACCTCTTCTCGGGATCATTAATAGTGCTGCCTTATTCAAGAAGTCTCTACATTAATATCTGTCTTCTCAATGGCTTTGCCCATTACCATCTCCAAATCCTTTATAACCTGATTTTGCTCATATACCCCTTCTATCTCTATACTCATCATTTTTTCTCCCATCTTGTGTCACCCTTAAAAAACACCTTCTTCTTCATTCTGCTCCACATGGTAAGAATAATTGTGCAGTTTTTCCCCACTTGGTTCAGGAACAGGGTCTATATTACATAATCAAAGAGACACTTCTTCAAATATGTAATCATCGACCCCTAAACACCGAAATGCGAAAACTGCGAACAGCCAAAACCGCAAATTTTTTCCTAGGGAAAAAATTCAGTTGGCCATTCCCGGAGTTTACCCTTTACCCCAACGTAGAGCGATCTTGGAGTTGGTGTATTTAGTTGGGGGTGTGTGTGGGGGCACAGCCTCCCATGTCAGGGGGTGTGGGGGGGTTGAAGCCCCCCACTTAAAATACATTTGAAGTGTTTGTCTTGTTTCTATGGCCCCGCAAATGTTTTCCCTAAGAAACAATTTGCGGTTTTGTCTGTTCGCAGTTTTTGCATTTCGGTGTTTAGGGGTCAATGATTACATATTCGAAGAAGTGTCTCTTTGATTATGTAATATAGACCTCAGGAATATTGTATAAGTTAATTGTACAGTCTAGCTGTCTACTAGGTACTAAATAATTGTATATGTCTTTTCATCTCAATTCTTTTTACACTGGATACCTTGCCATGAGTCAAAATTTCTTTCCATAACTTCTAGCCGCATAATTGCACAATGTTCCAAGTGAGTTTCCTGGTTTGTTACTCTTTGTAAATTTGCTACTCTTTGTAAACACTTGTTTAACAAATTTCTATTATGCTGTATTTTGTTTATGGAGCTTTTCTCCAGCGACGTGCACTGATAATGGGCTCATTTCAGCCCAGTGGACTTTCCTGGTCAACAAAAGAGAATAAATAAAAATAAAATGTTGATCAGGATCAAACGTAGAAATGGTTAAGGAGAGGCGAATTGAAACCAAAAGATGAAAGGTTAATATTGGAGGCCCAAGACAGTGAGCTACGTACACATTGGTTTACACAGCGCATTGAACATGTGGGAGAACCAGACAAATGTAGGTTTTTTAAAACAGAACTGGAAACAGTCGCACACCTTTTTGCTGGTTGTGATATACTAATGGCAGAAGAACTGTATACTGAAGAGCATAATAATGTGGCAAGATTGTTGCACTGGGGATTGTGCAAACATTATAACAATGAAGTAGCTAAAAAAGAATGGAAACATGAGCCACAAAGCATCATAGAAAATAAGAAAGTCTACATCATGTGGAATCACCCATTTCCAAGTGTTCAAAAGATAGATGCGAGAAAACCAGATATAGTGATCCATGAGAAGAAGACAAAAGTAACATTGATCATTGAAATCGCTACACCCATTGACTACTGTATCTTGCATAAAGAGAGATACAAAGTCATAAAATATCAGGATTTGCAGGCAGAAACGAGAGCAATGTGGAAGAAAGATACCCAGACAGTTCCAGTAGTAATAGTAGGAGCAAAGTGTCTTAAAAAAAGAATCTTCAATTATATTTAGATATGTAACTAATACATGTAACTCTGTACAAATTACAGAAGGCGTCATTACTGGGCACATTGCGGGTGCTGTGAAGAGCACTTCTGTCTGGCATCAAAGATTGAAACAATACTAATTTCATGAACTTTAATCATACTTTGACTTAGGAATGGAGTCCATTCCCATCATGCTATTAGAAACTCAAAATATTTGGAGAAATTAAAAAGGGGAATAGCCTTCAAGCCAAACCCATTCCTTCCCCTAACAGTCTTAATGACACATTAATTAGTGACATCACAATAAACCATTTAAAGATACAATACAAAATATAATACAAGACTGTTTACATAAAAATTTACAATAAATTATAAATAACAATAAATAAACAAATATTTTTTTGCATTTTGAGGGATAGTTCTATAAACAGCTAACAGTTGTGGCTATGGGGGCTGCATGCTCCCCCATATATGCCAACTATGTTATGTCATACTGGGAACAGGAATATATATTCCTTAGTATATTTATGGCCCACATCAAGCATTATATGAGATTCCTGGATAATATTTTTTATCGTTTGGGAAGGGCCAAAGGATGTGTTGGGAGAATTTCTTGTATACATCAACCAGACAGTGGAATTATTTAAATTCACCTATGAATATTGCCCTGAGATGATATCCTACTTAGATGTGAAGTTAAGGATTGACCCAAGGAATAAGTGTTTGGTGTCAGGGATACAGAGAAAAGCTACCTTCTCAAATTCTTATTTGGAATACCACAGCTGGCACCCTTACCACCAAAAAAAAGTCTATAGTAAAAGGGCAGTTGGTAAGGGCAGTCAAGATGGTTAGTGATGAGTTGGAGTTCCTTGGTGAAACTGGCTATATAATAGGTTTATTCATGAAGAAAGGTTACCCTGAACCCTTGTGTACTTTGGTTAAAGAAGAAATTATAAAAAAAGGAATGAAGGTTTTTATAGACCCATTTTATCAAGAACTGCAGCAACAATAATGAATAGGAATGTACAAAGGTACAGGGGACTGAATAATGATGGAAAGGAGAAGGAAAGTAGTTTGATGTTCATTACTACATTTAATCAGGATGTGCAATGGGTTACCCAAGTCATTCAAAAAACTGGGGGCTATTGCAGTTGGATAGGGATGTTGAACACAAATTGGGAAGAGACCCAAAATTTGTCTTTAGGAAAGATAGATCCTTTAAAGACATTTTGGAGATGAATAGTCGGATGGGACCCCATATTATATTGCCATGGCACCAATAGAACAATAGTTAATTTTAAATGTGGAAGATGTGCAATATGTAAACACATAATGGAAACTGGGAGTAGGTTATGTATCAATGGAATTAGGGTGCAATTTTAAGGGCATTTTAATTAAGTCAAAATGTGGTCTATATGGCTAAATGTGAGCACTGCCTGGCATTCTACGTAGGAAAGACTAGTAGGCATTTCAAAGATAGGGTGTACAAGCATTCATTAGCTATTAGAAAAGGGAAGCCTACTAATGCCTTGACTAGACACATTTCTGCCCATCAGGGACATGTTTTTAGCTTTTTTGTCTTGCAACAATTGGTTAAGGATGTGCAAGGCAGGGTTTTAGATGTGAATCTTGACATTTGTGAATTAAAGTGGCAATTGCGTCTGGATGCAACTAATTTCCCAGGAATAAATGATAATGTGAGTATTTCTGCTTTGTTGAAATTGAAATACATTTAAGGGTAGATACCCAAGTTATTTAAAGGGCTTATGGTACACATTTTAATGCACACAATTTTGTATTGTATTGTATTTTGTACTGTAATTTTACTGTGTCTTTAAATGATTTTATTGTAATGTTACTAATTAATGTATCATTAAGATTGTTAAGTACAAGGGTGTGGGTATTTAATGGTTGGGATTTTATCATTATGTTGTTCTGAAGAAGTCCTAATAGTGTTTGGATGAAAGCGCTAAACCTGTTGGCAAAGGCTGTTGTTGGTTGATAATAAAAGCTTGGAATTCAGTCACTGTGGCCAGTGGTTCTTCTGTTGTTACTGTTGTACTCTTTGTCCAAGCTGCAGTAACCTTGATGTGAGAATAATGAACTAAAACTGGTGTTGGGGTGATGCTCCCCAAATGGAAGTTGTAAGGGGGGCTTACTATCCTGCAAAAATGATTTTCTATTATTTGTTTTTTTTAGTGTATTTAAAGTGCCTCAGCTTGTGTAAATATGTTACAAATATATGGGTATTTACCTTCTAAGTTTTGAGCTGTATTTATGTAGTTGTGTATGAATTGATAGCTTCCCTACTTTAGATGTTTACCGTCATCATCCCTAAAACAACAGGCCATATTTTCTAGAGGACTTCTGCAACAGTGGACACTGATTCCAGGTCATCATCCTGACATTTCTTTTTACAGCAATCAGAAGTCACTCTGTGAGACAAGGTCTATCCAACCACAGTATCACTTCAGCATCAGTCGGAATCTGGTCTGTACAGAAATAAAACCCGCACTACCCCTTGTCATCTTCAAGTCTTTTGATGCATATTTATATGTCTGTGTACATTTTTGAGGTAATGATATCCTCAGTCAGGTCTGTGAACAAGTGGGCCTGTGACAGACAAATGACCTCTAAAGACTTCTGTTTAAAATTTTTGTTATCCTTAGCCATGTCTGAGAATAAGTGAATTTACGACTCCTAAACAGCTACATTTATATTTTACTGATGCCCTTTATTATGCTGATAATTGTGAGCAATGTGGTATATTTAGCAAGGCTACATTAAGAAGGCTCAGACCTTTACAAGCACATTTAGTTAATTAAAATGTAAGTCATAAAGGAAGGATAGAAGGAAGGTAGAAAAGAAAATTCCAGAGTCAGGATTGAGTAAGTAATAGGAACATTTTATTTTTTTTAAATTTCTGAAAATCCCAAAGAGTTAAGGAAATTCAGAGATTAAAAAAAAGATGGAAAAGGAAAAGAAGCCTGAGCATGATGAAAGCTCATTGGTTGCTAAAACCACAACAGACTTCAAAACAATGAACAGACTTCTCACTGCAAATATTAGGTCTCTCAGCAAGAGTTTTTCTCTGGGCCCAAACAAACAGACTTGACTTGGGGATGTGTTTCATCAACAAGCAATAAGTGAAATAGGTTATCCTTTATGCAGTAAAACTTTCGATATCTGAAAATAGACATAAGATTATGGAATCATCCCTTATACTAATTACATTCAAGGACAAGAGTATACACTTGCAGGTTCTTTAAGCAAGTTTCTGATCATTACTTATAATTGTAGCTGGGCAGTTTGGTTCCTTATCAGATGGCATCAGCTTGGGCAACCCTTTAGTGTATATTTTTACTGGAAAACAGTGCTCAGACTTCCATGTTTTATATTATTGACTCTTCCTCTGATGTGGAAAATAGTTACATTCTTTTTCATGTGGCATTAGAAAGTATCACGTTCAACTTTTCCACCTTTCTTTTTGATCTAGAAAGAACTGTGCAAGGCAAACATGGGCAACATATTTGACTAGATAGTTCTGCAGTGAGTTTAGCAAACATGATTCACTCTACTTCTAATGACTTCTGGTCCTGCTACTCCTCTGTCCCCATTCGCAATATTGCCTCCTCAACAAAATGGGTCATTGCTTCAATCAGTCCTCAAAATTCTGGACATCAGTATTTGGAAAATTACACTGGATTCCAAAACAATTCTTCATCTTTATGTTAGGTAATAAAGATCTTGAAGAAAAATACCAAGCCCTCAAGTATAGTCCATTCTGGCTAAATGGAAATTATTTCCTTTCCTGGATGCTGAACAATCTTTAGATCTCTGTTCATCACAATCATCTTTATTACCTTTATAAGACAGGCTTGTCTTCTTGTTCTTTTAAGGTGCAGCTCCCTCTGCAGTCAGTTGAAAACAAATGTATACCTTTCAATTATCTTCTGTTCTCTTCCATTAAGGTGATAACCTTGTTCTGTGGTGGGGGTTCTTTTTTATTCCATTTCTTTGTCATTGCCTTTTTTGCTGCTAATGTGACAATTGATAATAATTGCCATTGACTTTGAGCCACCTCCTTCGGTTCCCAAAATCATGAAAGATATTTACATTTAACACACAGGGCTATATTCAACAAAGCCTACATGGCTCATTAAAACCATTTGCAAATGCTAGCACCCAGATTTATGTTCAGTAAGCAGCTGTTCACATTGTGTAGAGTTGCGCAAACCCGGTAAACATCATAGCATGCTGATTACAGTATAAGCAGCTTAATTGTATGATAACTGATCCAAAATGGAGAAGGTATTCAACAAGCTATAAAGCAATCATGTACACTCAGTGCAGGTTTTGGCCTTGAATTCCAAAACCTATTGGAATACAGCCACTGAAACAGCTCTACTTGGAAAAATGTTAGGGGCTGCTGCTGCTCTTCTGCATGTGTATGTGCAACAGGCCCAAGTCTGTGCTGCTGATGTTGCTAACAGACCTCAGCCAAAAAGGAGAAGGGTGTTTAACTTTTCATGGCCTGCATGAAGTGGAAATAGTAGAGTGATACAGTGTAGCTAGAGACACACTACAGGAACTCTGCAACCTTTGTCATCTTCAACTGAGAGCAAGGGCAAACTGAGGGGAATCAATACCTGTGGAGACTAAGGTATGTGTAGCACTTAGAAAATTAGCTACAGGAAACTTTCAGAGACCAACAGGGGACATGCTGTGGGTGTTACAAACATCATCATCCAGGATCCTACATCAGTTCCTGAATGCTATGTTACAGCATGCCAGTGACTACATACATTTTCCCCATACCCCGAAAGACAGATCTACAACTGTGTAGTATTTCTACCCTGCAGCATGCTTCCCTGAAGTCCCAGGTGCCATAGACTGCATGCACATTGACATCAAAGCACTACCTGGGGACTAGGGAAAAGTGTGCATAAACAGAAAGAGCTTCCACTCTATTAACTGCCAGGTTGTTAGTATTGCTAAGGGAATCATCCTGAATGTGTGTCATAGCATCCCCAGCAGTTTCCTTGACTCCCATATCTGGCGCAACTCTCAATTCTACCAGAGTTTTTCTAGGGGGATATCCCACAAAGTCCTTTATTGGGTGATGCATGGTATGCACTTGAACTATGGCTGATGACACTCATCAGAAATGCAAATACACCCAGCGAAGAATGCTATAATGAGGCACATGCCGAAACAGGAAATATCATAGAGCATGAGTTTGGCTTGCTGAAGTCAAGGTTCCAGTACACAGATACACCACAGGGGGGCCTGCAGTACAATATCAGCACTTGTGCTGAAATTTTCATTGTCTGTGCTATCCTTTACAATATTATCCTGAGGATACAGCTTCAGGATTAACACCAAGGAGAAGAGGCACACATTCCACCATCACTGGCAAGGTCACCTCAGAAACATGCAGATGAGGTCTCAGAGGGAGAACCATGAGCCACTGTGGGCATAGTTAGATGTAGGCATGCACAATATGCCCTCACCATTGCCAGGAGGCAGTGGATAGCACACATGCTGACCACCTAAAGGCACAGGTTTCATCTTATGCACATACATACAGTAAAATTGATTCAAGACAATGCTTATGACCTTTACTTACCCATGTAATGGTTGTGTACTGCTATCATCACACAGAGTCAGCCAGAATTAAAACACTTGTAATAGCCAGACTATCAAGGTAACAGCTGAACCTGGAACAGGAAAATAAATGGGTAAGAACACAAATGAATGGCAGATCCTTGCATACTGTTACTTCCTAATATACCTATTCAGAAGGTTTGTGAGTTTTACAGTAGTGACATAAATATGTAAAAGGACTGACTAGAAGTCGGCTTTTTATCAACTAATAGGCCTCATGCATCAAAGATACACACAATGCAAAAACCCGTAAGAAAGCAGTAAAATTTTCAACAAAGCATCACAAACACACACTCATATATATATATATATATATATATATATATATATATATATATATATTAAGCACTCAGTCAACTATGCACCCTGTGCATCAGAAAAAAGACTTATGTCACCCTGAATCCAAAAGATAAAATCAAGGAGATGGCACAGTTCTCATCAGTTGCAGAGGGAGTTGTTTGGTGTGTGTGCGTTGGGGGGTGCAAGGCTAAGACAAAAGGTAGTGAGTGTTTGTGAGTAAGAAAATCAGGCAGGCTGACATTTAGATAATTATCAAATGGCCAATGAGACAAAATGAGCTGAAAGCTTCAGAAATGACCCATGTAACTGTTATATGTGTGTGACTGTATGGGCACTCGAGATGAAATGTATGTATGAGTGTCTTCAACAACACAGGTAAGCTCTGTGCTAGCTCTACATCCTGGCATGGGCACTTGAGGTGAAACATGTGTGTGAGTGTTTGCAACAATACAGCTAAGCTCATGGTCAGATATGCTGGTGCTACCCAAATGTCTGGTGGATGAGCTCTCCAGACGAGTAAGCCCGGGAACATGACCCCCATGGCCTACCACATCTGGGTGTGGACATATTAACCACTGATGGAGCAGTGGAAGTATCGCCACTATGAGAGGATGATTGGGCATGGGCATGTTGGCTAACAGCAGATGATGCTGCTGGCCTACATCTACATGGATGCTCTCCCCCATCCAGCAGATGTTCCATCACAGATGCTGCCCATTCCATTGTGTCATTTATCTGATCCACTGAATCAGCCACATGGTGGAGGCAGTCATGCACATCAGCCTGTGCCACATCTACAACCTTAAGCATGTCCTTGGAGGCCCTATTGGAATGTGCCTGTGCCTCCATGATGGCCCTAAACATACATCAAGTGGCACGTAGTGACACATCAGGATCAGGTGGAAGGTGGACAGCAGACCTCCTCCAAGCACCCCTAACAACCTTCCTGCATTGGATCTCACCCACACATTGGCTACAGACAGAGCCAATTGGCAGTGAAGCCACAATAACCACACTGCTCTGATCAAGTGTCTCACCCTTCACCTGTCCAATATCTGATGGCTCAGTGGAATGAGTATGCATAGTCATACTGACTGTGTCTGATGGAAATCCAGGGGATGGATGAATGTCAGCCTCAGTGTCAGATTCAAACTCTGCACTCCTAAGCTTTGCCTATGTTTGGCCACCATCATCAACAGAGGCTAATGATACTCTGACATCAGGTCGTAAGAGTCCTATACTTCCACTGTCAGGATCACCTGTGATAATGAGCAGCAAACACAGGAACAAAATTAATACTAAACTAACTATTAAAACAATTTATATGATAACAAACTAACACTAGTCCTACTCTCACAGATGGTACAATATAGACACTCATTACAGCCACCTAACACATACAGATAAATGCATATATCCACAAAGAACACACAGGATAACTCTCTTCCAAAAAACCAGACTCCAGGCAGGTAAGGTTATTAGCTCTCTTGGTCCATTTATTCACACTCCAAAATGGAACTTCATCAGATACACACACCTTACCCTCTTCCCTCTTTTTATATACAATTCATTAAAGCAGTTGCCCCAATCAACACACTTTACAATTAATTAAACAATTACTTGAACTTGAAATTTGATTCCTTCATTTAAAAACCATCAGTAGACATTTTAACACCATATAAATGTATATACACATTTCCTATTCTTGTTAACCAAGCTAATAAAATTCATTTTTATTTAAGAATACACTTTTTTAAAAAATCATTTGCTTGTTAAAATTAATTACTTATAAATGTAAACATTCTCCTAATTCATTTGTTAACCTTAAAAAAACAGAAGAAACAAAAGGAACATATTCCTATTCAAATCTCTTCTTCCCTTAGGTGCAATAAACTTAGTGAAATTCTGTCATTGATTCTAGGGAAAACTGTTGTGTTTAATAAAACCTGCCAATATGTTTCCCTGTACTCCAAAAGGCAGGGCCAGTTACCTCCCCTTATCTGCCCACCTTTTCCAGTACACAAAAAAGAAACTTCCTAAAATCTTTATATCCAATACTATGTCTATATAGGGCGTTGTTTTGGTCCTGTCTCCTTATTGCGTGCATATGCTGATATGTTTTCTTTTTTAGTTTATTCTCTGTTTTTCCTATGTAGTATGCTCAACAAGACTGGCATAAGGATACATGCACTACTCTTTTTGTATTGAAATTATAATTACCTGTTACTGAAATTGTTCTTTTGTAACCTTCAATCACTATACTAGTTGTTTCATATATGTATCTACACTCCCTACATCCATTACATTTCCTAATACATCCAAGTGAAATCCTGACTTTGTTTTTTTTTTTCCATTCAAATACATTTTTAATTTTAAATCCCCTTCTGAATATTATTTTTCTGGTTTGTCACTTCCTTTTTCTGTTAGTCCAAATGCTCCCAAAACATAATTTCATTTTTTTTCTATTATTTTCCTTACATCCGAACTATCCTGGTCATATGTTAATATACAACAACAACTAGTACCATCTTCTGGTTTGTTTGACCCTACCAGGCTCTCTGGGTTTTTCAGTATTGGAGGATAACTCTCATTCCTTCTATTTACTACATATTTTTCTTGAACCTCTAACATACACTATTGGGGTACCCTCTTACTCTCAACATGTCCTTCAGTTCTTCTAACTGTTCTTGGAATTTTTTATCGCCTGTTGTCAACCTAGATGTTCTAATCATTTGGCCCTTAACCAAATTCCATTTTTGCCAAAAGGGGTGATCACTTTCAAAATGTAGGAACCCATTTGAGTAAGTTGGCTTTCTATAAATACAGGATTCATAGCATCTCTTCACACTGTTTTTATATAGGTAAATATCCAAGTAGTTAACTGCTTCATCCTCTATTTTACTAGTGAAGCTTAGAAAATTTGTAGAGAAATTAATGTATTCCAAAAATACATCTACCTCTTCTGGCTCACCTTCCCAGAGAATTAGAATCTATAATATCTATAGATGTTCTTCCTGTGCCTGGAACTTACACATTCAGTTTCCCATTGCCATAGAATGATATTGGCAAACACTGGGGCTACTGTTGCTCCCATTGCTACCCCCCAGGTTTGTTTGAAATATTCTCCCTGGAAACAAAGTTGTTTTTCAAAACTGATTCCATGAGGGTAGCTAATACATAGTGTGCCTTCTGAATACCTACTTCCTTTCTTTAAGGCTTCCTGAAAGTCATCCATGTGGAATACTCAAAAAAAGGTCCTTGACATCTATACTCACAAATATTATTTTTTCTTTAAATTCATTTTCTGCCATACATTTTAATAAATGCTAGGAATCCTTTAACACATGTTTTTGTCCTCAAAGAAACCCTTTAAGTGGAAATTCAGCATTTTTGCTAGGGGTTCTGTTTTATTCCCCTTTCCTGCCACTATTGGTCTCAATGGTGGATCCCCTAATGATTTATGAATTTTGGAGATCCAAAAAAGGCAGGTATTACTGGATTATTCACTTTCAGGAATTTCATCTCATCTTCGCTGAAACTATATTCTTGAAAGAGTTCGTCTAAGGTCATGTCCAATCTTACATTAAATATATTGATTTCATTCAGTGATGCAACACTAAAGTAGGAACTGTCATTCAGATATTTCATCATTCTACTTGTGTAGTCATGGTGACTCATTATGACTACACCACTACATAATGAGTCACCATGACTACACAAGTAGAATGATGTTAATGACCTTTTTGAGTATTCCACATGAAGAAGGTATGGATTACTTTCAGGAAGCCTTAAAGAAAGGAACTAGGTATTCAGAAGACACCATTTATGTACTAGCTACCCTCATGGAATCAGTTTTGAAAAACAACTTTGTTTGGTTCCAGGGAGAATATTTCAAACAAACCCGGGGGTAGCAATGGGGGCAGCAGTAGCCCCAATGCTTGCCAATATCATTCTATGGCAATGGGAAACTGAATGTGTACTAAGTTCCAGGTTCAGGAAGAGGGTACCCCAATAGTGTGTGTTAGAGGTTCAAGAACAATATGTAGTAAATAGAAGGAATGAGAGTTATCCTCCAATACTGAAAAACCCAGAGAGCCTGGTAGGGTCAAACAAACCAGAAGATGGTACTAGTTGTTGTATATTAACATATAACCAGGGTAGTTCAGATGTAAGGAAAATAATAGAAAAAAATGGAATTATGTTTTGGGAGCATTTGGACTAACAGAAAAAGGAAGTGACAAACCAAAAATCGTAGTCAGAAGGGGATTTACCATTAATAATTTATTTGAAAGGAAAAAGAACAAAGACAGGATTTCACTTGGATGTATTAGGAAATGTAATGGATGTAGGGAGTGTAGATACATATATGAAACAACTAGTATAGTGATTGAAGGTTACAAAACAATAATTTCAGTAATAGGTAATTATAATTTCAATACAAAAGGAGTAGTGTATGTAGCCCTATGCCAGTCTTGTTGTGCATGCTACATAGGAAAAATGGAGAATAAACTAAAAAAATATATATATCAGCATATGTACAGAATAAGGAGACAGGACAAAAACAACGCCCTATATAGACATAGTATGGGATGTAAAGATTTTAGGAAGTTTCTTTTTTGTGTACTGGAAAAGGTGGGGAGATAAGAGGTGGAAGGTAACTGACCCTGCTTTTTGGAGTGCAGGGAAACATATTGGCAGGTTTTATTAAACACAACAGTTTTCCCTGGAATCAATGACAGAATTTCACTAAGTAGTTTATTGCACCTAAGGGCAGAAGAGATTTGAATAGGAATGTGTTCCTTTTGTTTCTTCTGTTTTTTTAAGGTTAACAAATGCATTAGGAGAATGTTTACATTCATAAGTAATTAATTTTAACAAGCAAATAATTTTTAAAAAAAGTGTATTCTTAAATGAAAATGAATTTTATTAGCTTGGTTAACAAGAATAGGAAAATGTGTATATACATTTATATACTGTTAAAATGTCTACTGATGGTTTTTAAATGAAGGAAATAAATTTCAAGTTCAATTAATTGTTTAATTAATTGTAAAGTGTGTTGATTGGGGCAATTACTTTAATGAATTGTGTATAAAAAGAGGGAAGAGGGTAAGGTTTGTGTATAAAGGGAATGGAAGCACTAATAACTTTACCTGCCTGGAGTCTGTTTTTTTGGAAGAGAGTTACCCTGTGTGCTTTTTGTGGACATTTGTTTTGGTCTTTTGGTTTTTATTATAAATGCATATATATGAAAAATAGCCATCAATAAGCCAAAAAACATTTTTTGCTTACCATGTGCAGATGACTTTACACTTTGTAGGGAGGATGGCCCTGGGAGAAATGAAACAAGGGAAGGACATAAATTAAACATCACAATGGGAATAACACAGGGGGACAGTGAATACACAATTGCGTATATGCCAGGAAGATTACTTTTAATTGAAACTTGACTGACATGTCCACCCACAGCCCATGTGTAATCAACAACTGTATTGTATATGTCTATTAAGTTATCAATAGGTACAGTAAAAAATGCCCCATTAAGTATTACTCAAATTTATATATTTTACTATACAAGCAAATCTAGAACTTGCCATATGTAAGCTTAGCTGGAAACTGCTCCTGGGACACAGTTGTCCTCCCAGACATGTCAGCACCAACATCAAGCACATGTTGGTGCACAGTTTCCAATGAGCTGTCTGGATCTCTAACAGTGGACAGGAACTCTTCATTTGGTGTCAGTGGTGGCTCGGTAGTAGCCCCCCCACCTTAACCAGCTGTTCATGGGCAACTGCAGCTGCTCTCCTCCAGGCTGATGAAATCATATCAGTGTCCCAATGATGCACCTGATCAAGTCCTAATGTGAACCCCCCCCCCCCACACACACACACTGTATTGACATTTTTCACTAACTGGTTCCAAATCTGCATTCTGGCAGCCATATCCATATGTCCTCTCTCAATCATAATGATGCCATGGTGCCTAAACTCCTGACCTATCACATCATTTTCTGCGTCATTGAAAGGGGGTTTATGTAGATTTGTACACTTGGATGCCATAATCCTATGCAACATAAAACAGGATACAACTCATAAATATCACCTAACTAAAGTCTTGCTTACATACACATTTGTCAACATTAAGCACTGGAAACACAAATTTCAGTTATTAAAACTGAAGGTTATTCCATTGTCCCACCATACCCTCACAGACAAACTAATGTTTGTCCAAACCAAGGAATACCATTTTAGTAATTTATTATGTTTCTCAGTAAAATGAGCGATCACAGTGGTGCAGTGGTTAGTGTTGCTGCCTCACAGCAAGAGGTTCTCCAGTTTGATTCTTGGCTGGGGTGCTCTCTGTGCAAAGTCTGCATGTCCTCCCTGCAGTTGCATGGGTTTTCTCTGAGTGCTCTGCTTACCTTCCACATCCCAAAGACATGCTGCTGGTGGATTGGACACTGTAAATTGGCCCTAGATGTGAGTGTGTGCCTTCTGTGGAAGGTTGGGCACCAGGCTGCCAACTTGCCGCCATAAAACTCCACTGCCAGTCATTCTGCGAACCCTTGTTCCGCTTTGGTGAACCATAACAGAACAAGCCAGAAGAAGATGTTTCCCACTAAAATATTATAATACCTACTTATTTTCAAGAGAAACTGGCAACACACAAATGGCAGTTGGCTCCCCCACCCCCAAAACAACAAACAAATGAAGGTTTGTACAAACCAAGGAGTAACACATCATTAAACTGGTATATATGTTACACAATTATCAGAATGTGCACACATTTACAACAGAAAACTTCAATTTAATTGCCAGTCACCTCTCACTGTGCCCACCAGTCCCCTGGAGGTGTGCCTGAGCCATCTCAGAAGCATAACACCTCTGTCAGTGACATGTACATTACATTTCCCTGCAATAACATAGGAGATTGTAATATATCAATTTTAAGAATAACACGTGATGAAAGTTAATAACCTGTCTGAAATGTGTAAATGCCTGCCAAAAATGCCTATGCCAACAGTGAACTGTAAGAAGTGCATATAGATAAAAGTTCCATTTTCTAATGGATATATAAATTACTTACAAAATCAAGAATGTGCCTGAAAAATACAAGCATAGCTTAGCAAAATTAGAAGCCCTCTCTGCAGATAAATCAAAAGAAATAGCAATTTTCTGTTTTGTCCAAATACACGTCTCTTCACCTCTTCACCTTCAAGTTCCCCTAGCTACACAGTTACCTTTTTATAGTGCAAATTCAGGCCTCTGAGCACAGTGAAGATACAAATGAGGTATGAATTCATTAAAATTGCTGAATACAAAATGTTTGACTTTGTGCTTCAGATGTAAACATAAAGTATGCTCTGCAACACTGTTATTTGTTAATGGATTGCAACTCCAAATGATTAGTTGGAGAGAAAAGGAAGACACAACAGTAATTCAGACTACCTTCCCTGCAGTGCATGTGTCACTCAGGATACGCTTACAAAGTGCAGAAGTAACTTTAGCAAGCTTTTAAACAGAACTAAACAGCACACATTTATCATTTTTGTTCAATAGTAGACAAACTGTTTTGCCTGTGCTGATAAAAGTTTTTCACTGTCATGTACTTTTTATCATAAAGTTAAATGACAATGATAAATGCACTATAAAATCCTTGTGTGACATTACAGCAAAGATAAGGGAAGACTGAACACAATACAGAAAGATGACAGAGCTCCATTTGTGCAAAGATAATCATAAGTGGTCGTGTGATCACTCATTGCCCCTAATATCTAAGTAGCTCATGTACAACCAACTAAGAATGCATGAGTGTATGTCCTGTTAATACTGTAGAGGAAACAAGAATTGCTTGTATGCAAATTATTTGTTTTCCTGCTGCAAAGCTGTCTATGGCAAGGAGAGATAACACCCCCACTATGTTTTGTAGTTTCATTAGTATGATAGTTCAAACCCATATTTGTATAAAATCATGTAATGTGTTAAAATGTGTTTTTAAATATTAATATTTCTGCGGTGAGCAGCTTAGTACACACATGGTGAAATGTGTCAGTATTTAAAATTTAATCTCAGCTTGGATGATATGGACAGCATATTGCAGCTCTGAGTCAACATACCTTGTAAAGACATTGAGGCACACAGGACATAAGACAGTTAAACCATGGTTGAAGTCCCACATTATTTTTTTAAGCATAAATGATATTAACAGTTTTTTACAAAGAAATTGTATTTTAGTCTTTGCTTTTCTCATATGCGCATTGCTCACCTGCGAGCAAACATACCTTATGGTTGCAGACGAAAAAAAGATACATTGTAACTTGCAAAAAGGATACATTGTTACTTTTTCTCCTTCCTTCTTCGCACAAACACAATAAGCAGTGTTAAGCGGCAGTCAGCATCCATATACAGCACCCACGGATCAACAACACCTGCAGACAAAAAAGATACATCATAGCTTACAAAACAAGATACATTGTTACTTGCTCCATCTTCCTGCACACAAATATGGTAAGCAGCATTGTGCAGTGGTCAGCACTCTGGGCAGTAATGTGTGTAAAAAATAGATGTGTTCCCTAGCTTTACCTGCTGCAACAGGTGTAAGTTCATGGTCACAATACAGGTGAGCCAGCGTTGTAATCCAGTACACTCCAATTTTTATTAATGCTGTTCCACTTAATTTTAGATAAAAATTAACAATATAAAGATAATTATATATAACAATAAGTATGTGTAGCAGTTGATATCATATGAATTATATGTGTGACTGGGAGTATCCTGACAATTATGCTTCTGTAGTTAAAGGTTTCTTTTCTGCCCTAGGATGGGTCATACTTTACTGATAGTCATCTTCACAACTCACATAACACAAGTATAGCTGAAAAACAGAATGTATTGTGAAATTAATGAGCATATCTGACAAATACTTCTTCTGTGCAATGAGGAAAAACACCTATATTGAAGAATATGTATTCTCTATTTTCGATAGGTCTGAATCCTACATTGTATAAATTACTTTTATGAGTGTATAAGGCCCCACAAAAATGTGTCAAGTCATACTGTTTATACCCTTCAATACATGTTTTAAAAGTCAAGTCATTTAACAGGTATAGCAGCAGACAATCCACAAATCGATGCTAACTGTAACATTAGCCTTCCCATTTTATAAACTGCCTTTTTCTCTGTTTGCCAATGTTGCTCTGTCCACACCATCATGCAAATGAGGTTGTGAAAGTTTGCACACTGACCATAAAATGCAATATCATGAATTGGCAGGAAAACACTTTAACCGTTGTTGGATGACCTTTGCAGACATGGCAGGAGCTGACAAGGATAGTGTCCAATTTAAGGACTCAAAGATGGGGTATAGAGGAGTAAAGAATATTCATTACATTCCTTGTAAAGTGCTGCTGCAGGGGGGCCTATACCAGGTCTTAATATAAATCACAAGTTTGGCTCAGTCTAACCAAGGTTGGCATTCCACACACTGGGGAGCAATGCAGTCATCATTGCAATAACCTGAAAAGACGTAAGCAGGAACAACTCAACCAATAGCTGGATGAGTTTAGGACTGTTGACATCCCACAGTTGTGTAAGTATACAGATACAGATACAGATACTTTAACTGATATAGAAAGCTGAACATTGCCAAAACTGGTATGCATAGTGTTTCTGTCTTTTTCTCTCCTTATTTATTTTTCAGCTGCTCAAATGATTTCAGCGAACATGGAGGCCCATGATGAACACTTAGAAAAATTAAGAGAAGCAAGAGGTATGCATGCAGCACAAATTAACATTATTTTATTAAAATCATTACTCTTCCATACATTACTAGCAAATTAAGCAGGCATATCCTAACTGTAAACTCAAATATGCATGTCTTATTCTGTAGCTCAAGGTATTTATATAAATCAAGCATAATACTGTATCCAGGTGTGGGTTCTAATCTCACAAGTAACAAATACATACTAAAAAAAATATTTTATTTAATATTAATTTCAACATAATTAACAAAAATGCCATACTGTTAACTTAATCTGTATTATTTTTAAATGCATATGTACAATATATGCATATTACAGGGATAATTTGGAAAAAATTCTGTCCTATTTTGGATTTTTAAAAACTCCACTTAATATAAAAGTAAAAATATAATTTTATTGTACTAAATAATTGTATGTGACATATAATGGTTCTAATTATCTTTTTCCTTTTTTTCTCTTACCACTCTCCTTATCTCATTTTTTTATTTTTATATCTGTGATCACACCATTCTGATTTCATAACTTGCTGAGAACCAAAAATGATTTCCAGCACAGAAAGGTAAGCCAACCACTGTGGCTCAGCCTGCCACCTCACCAATGGCTACTGCACCAACACCAAGCACATTTGGAATGTAGTCTGGCAGTACTTCCTCTGTAGCCCTTGCACTAACTGGGCCTTCAATATCAGGTAGCAATACCTTAGCAGCTGATACTGTGGTACCCTCCTGGAGTATTGGTGGATGTGGGGATTTCATCACCCACCAGGAGCTGCTAGGCATGGTGCTGAGTTGCATGCCTGAGCTATCTGGAGAAGTTTCTTGTTTGAATGCAGAGAAAACCTAAATGTCAAGCAATCCAATAGGAAGCTGAGAAGGGGACAGTGATAGGTCTGAGAGTGAGGACAATATTCTCATTGTTCCCATGTTTGATGGGCATATGCCTCTGATGACCTTCCCTATCCCCAGTCATGTTGTCCACCATCCTTTTGTGTCCCTCACCATTCCTGTCTCTATTTTGTTTGCCTTGCTTGTTTGTACCTGCTTCTTCACTTACTACTTATCTGACTCTGGCATTGCTTTGTCCTGTCCCCTACATTTCTCTCCTTTTAAAATAAAATAAAAAAATGGACATCTGTCCCACAAAAAAATTGTCCCATACATAGCTCTCCACTTCACACATGTGTCTTTTTGACACACCTGATTTGATACAATTGGCTATACAACATGATTGTGTTGATGTCATCCATCTGTGTTGTGGTGACAGTCCAAAGTCATCGCATTTTCTATCCTTGCTCATATTACACCGTTGAAGAAGTAGATAGCTATGATTCTTTCCTAATCTCCTCATGCACATTCCTATACTGCTTCCCCTTTGTCCTTCTCCCTGCTTGTATCCCATTTCACCACTTTCCTGTCTTCCTCATTTTTACACCTTTTGTCTGATCAAAAATAGAGTGACACACCACACACATGGTAGAAATGCCCCTAATAAAGCCCTTCATTTTTTGTCCTCTGCATATGTGCAGAGTTTGACATTGTGCACCAATGCCAAATGATGGTGAATGGCTGCTCTTGTCCTATAGCATCTGATGCACTAGTGCAGTTACTTCCACACAATGCTACTTAAATTTGCTGCACTAAATGAACACAGAATTAAAGCAGATTAAAGACAGCACTTTGAAACATTTAAACAGTTATTTAGACTGCTGAATCTATAAAAATGCAAATCCATATATGTAGTGTTGGCATAAATCACTTGACTGATGTTTATTTTTATACAGTAGTCCACTGTAATCACTGATTCTCAAATTTGCAGGAATTAATAAATTTACTTATGTAATGCCATCATGACACCATCTGTAAAAAAAAAATAAATTGAGCTGGATTTGAACCTTGTGTCATCTGTGCTCTAAATATGAGTTCACTGCTCTTACATCTGCAGCCACAGAGAAAGCAAGGCAGCAGGTATTTTTCTTACACTCAGTGCTGTCCAAAGTGCTGATGGTTGTGCCTTGCTGTTTAGCATGTTTGTGTGAAAGAAGTTAAGCCAATATACATACCACTATCTTCCCATTTAAGCAGACAATCACTTTTGCTAATCACTTAACTCTGCACAGAAAGGGAAGGCAATAGCAGCAGTTCTTAATGTCATAAAAGTTATGACACAACATTCTCATTTCTGTCAGCTATTTTTCCCATAGTGAATATGCATAACTACTTCTCAAGTTCAAGTTGTAATCATTTAATGTGAATCTCACATGAGCAAGCACTTCACCATTATTTGTGCAAACCTGTTGCTTGGAGGTGCGCTATGTAAAAAGGAGTTTGGTATGTATTGCTATGTTTATTGCCCAGTTATTCTTCATCCCCTCAAAATCCATGTAAAATAACAACCAAAGGGAAGGAACTTGTTAGTGACTGAACATATATTTATTCAGACGTATGTGTGCCCTGCACCCATGCACTACAAAGTGGATATGTCAGTTATAGGTCAAATGTCAACTACACTACCAAAATACATAGCACAACTGCATTGGTATATTATTTAAAGTTGATACTGACAATACACATTGAGATTGTCCTATATATATCTTACTGGGGACATCATATCATCACAGTATGAACACATGTACATCAACACTTGCATCTGCGCTGATCACAAAATGTGTGTGTGTGTGTGTGTGTGTGTGTGTGTGTGTGTGTGTGTGTGTGTGTGTGTGTGTGTGTGAGAGAGAGAGAGAGAGAGAGACTGAAAGTGTGTAATGTACATAACATACTGAGAAACACGTGCATGTATGCCTGTCAGCTTATTGCATATAGTTTAAGAAGCTGTCTTTTAAAGTATATCTGCACATTGAAATCAAAAAAGAAAATCCAAAGCCCACACTTTCCACATCATGCTCATAACAGGATATGTTACCTGCATCACAGGATGATAATGTCATCATCTGTAAAGACCACTATGACAAGGAAATAACACAGCAGCCAAATTGTGTGTGTGCACATGTCACTGTTGCTGTCATCTACATGTCCTATGTAGAGGTGTAGATGTATGGCAGCCCTACAACAGTGTTTTCCAAGCTGTGATATGAGGTAATGTATTGATGGTTGCTTCTGCCATTTGATTACATGCTCCTTACAGAAACAGCCGTAGTAATATGCTCCTAAGAACTGTTGAGATAGGATAATGCTATGCATGTTGTTTTCTTACTAAGGCATGTGTTGTTGTAGTGGCGTATACCAAAGGTCTAGCCAATTATCATTCAACCATCACAGTGACACTTGCAGTATATCACAGGTGGGCATGGGTATACCTACCATCATTAAATGCTCTGTGAAATACATCAGTATAATGTTATACTGATAATATGAGCACAAATGTCTTGTTGCATCCACATTTTCTAATATTGTTATACACACAAACATATAGGTAGTCCAGATTTAATTGCAACCTTTGTGAATTCATTGTATGCACAATTGTGTTGCTACTCACAAGGATTACTCAGGTGGTCCCCAGCAGCATTGTGTAATGTTCTGCATTAACCAACTTCACCTCATGTATGCTTCCATATATGGTATCAGGACACTCACACACAGCTTTCCAGTGAAAAACATATGCGCATATGATGTGTAATTGATTTAATTATGTGACACAGGTAGAGTTGTAGGACTGTGTGAAGATTTCCATTGTGTGGCATGTGATGCATACCCAACGTTGTATTTGCAGGTGCCTGATAGCCTAGTACCTACCTATGAACCTATGAACCTATGTACTGGTATGTTCGTGATGCTGTACAGTCACACTACAGATGTACCTAGGATACAGTTGAACTTCTTAGATTTATTGGTGTATAGGACAGTACTAGGCTAAGGTCCCAAGAACCCATAAAAGCATAGCCATATTTAACCCGACTAACACAATTTTCAATAGCTATATGAACAATGTTCACACCTGTGATATGTTATCTATTACCAACTGTCTCTATCCAAGAGGGACATGGGCACAACATCAGGAGTACAATCATGATTAATCATCCATTTAGCTATGTTGCACTTGAAGAGGGTCAGGAAAGGCCTTTGATTTATGTCAATGGCAAGCATGTTCCAGAGAAGGGGTAGTGTCTGATAGATGTATATATTTCTCCAATGTGATTTATTATGTCAGAGGCTAGGGTAATAGCCTTGGAACAAGTGATTCTTGTACAGTTTGTGTTATTGTGTAACACTGCCATCAAGGACAGTTTGTGGGGTGCCCTGTAGGCCAGGCACAGATTGACCCTTATTAGTCTGTTACAGATATAATACAGTGATAGGGCTTTAAATCTTTCTACATATAACTTGTTTACACTATGCATCTTCATTGTGCAAAAACTCTGGGTTGTTCCAGCTGTTGCAGATGTATGGTGAGGTACATGCAAAACAGTGCATTGTACTCGATTATTGAGTTGTGCCACATACAAGGGATTTGTTACCACCATGGACACATGGTGGTTGACGTTCTGATTACTATGTAACTAAGTACCCAGATCACACACCACAGGGTGTACTCGTAGGGGTGTGCTGTCTATAATGTAATTATTATCAGTTGATAGTTTGCATGAACACATATGCATGCATGTCAGGATTTCTTGGTTGTATAAAATTTTCCATGGCAATGTCAGGGTGACAGTGATCGTGTGGCACATGTCTTAGGTTTGATGTACTGATAGAAAGTGTGGTCCATGTATTGTTTGGTATGTAAACAATATCACTGTGACAGCTTCCTTGTTCATTGAAACTAGACTTTGCAGTGCTGGAGTTTCTACGCCCATGAGCATAACTGATGCATTGCCATGAGTCTCACATAGTGCTGTACCATTCACTATGATGGATCACACACACATCAATTGCAGATGCCACAGACAATATCCATTGCTATTACATGAGGCAGATGCATACAATACACAGCTGTGTGTAGGGAATCTACTCATAATAGTGTGTTGTTTTAAGTTTTGCATCCATATGGCTGACGCCTATGTCATCGAGGGTTGCTTTACTAATGTGTATCACTTTTGCCACAGTGATCTCCCACACATCTTGTCATCCATACATAAGTATTCTTTGTGATGCATAACCACTAGGATTTGACAGTACAGACATTCCTTCAATGTGTTCTACAAGATGCATGTGTAATACGTCTTTCTGTGATGCACCCAGTAAAACCCAGCTCATTGAGAACATTAATGGCATGGGTTACATTCTTGAAGGTGCGGATTGTAGCTTATGTGCCATGCAAACCTCTCAGCTGGCCAGTATTGCCCCTAAATTAAACTACATGTGTAACACTGTCCCTCCTAACACCTCTAAAAAGTGGTCATTTTTGAGGAAGGTATGTTGAATTCCCCTTATAGATGACTGACAAATTATTACAGTTGTACAAGTGTATTCTGGCAAAACATGTGTAATAACTTACAATTATATATTTTATGTCAATGTCACAGGTTAATGGTAGTATTATTGTAAAACTGTCCATGATTATGCCTGCTTCTTTCTAATGTTGTCCATAATCCTGTTGCTATCTGTCCCTGATTAGTTAAGAGCTATGCTGACATTTCAGTCATATTCAAGCAAATAATTGTGCACACCTTCACAATCTGCACATACCCTATTGTATTCTTGCTAAATATCCTTTCCAGTGATCATGTCAGGATGTTTATGTCACAACCAATCATCTCCATCATTATGTAACCTTGCGTGACAGTCACAGAGTATACTATAATGTGTGATGATATCAATATACTCACACAGAAGTTGTAACCAGCATTACATAGTGTGCTATGTAAATATGTGATTAATGTTATGCTACTGACTTGTTTTTTGAGTGTTCATACATTGACATGCCCTTATCTGGTGTGCATTACCATGGTTTGAATGTACCTTTCCTCTTTCTTCATCCATAACATTCATGTTTCTGGCCCTTCTCAATATGTACACTTCTCCAGATGAGTGTATTTATACTGCACATTATGTACCCTTGATGATCACCACAAATCCTTTATTACAGTATGCCAAAAACATGTTGTAGTGTACATTGCGTTACTACTGCATTCATTGCATTAATTTTAACCTGGTTATCATTGTGACTCTCCATGCAATTTTGCAGAGCATGTTTTCCTATAGGTACTGGCCATGAAACATCACTTGCATCTGTTTAAGACAATGAGTGGCAGTTTTCTGAATCCCCAAGACAGTTTTGGTTTATCACTGCCCTTATTATGTCTTGCATATATCATCTAAATTCTTTTAATCTGTTACAATCCCCAAAATATATGTACCCAGTCTCCCTGCTTGTCCACCTCCGGCATTGAGCTTGTGTTAATGGATATGCCTTTGCTATTCTGGATAAGGTATAGAAATACATGTGGAAGCACTTACATGAAAATTTCCTAAACTTGTGGGACTCCACTGCCTTACTGGGGACTGAACAAATCACTATCCAGTGCAATTTTATTACCTGTGTCTGTAATTCTATATTATTAGCCTTCTCTAAGTCCTACTGTTGTAGTCTGTTATACAAATGTGATATAGTATCTTTTTTCAGGTCAGTTCCTTTCCTGACTTCAATTATCCACTGTATTACAGTAGGTCTAGCCTCTCCCTTTATCTGCACTCATTGTATCCTCTTCATAGGTTCATAGGTAGGTACTAGGCTATCTGCCCTAGGGCATTTATAAACCTAGCCAGAATGTGTTGGCTTTCGCCTCCCTTTCAGACTAGATTCCTGAGCCTCTGTCCAGCAGGGCCATGGAAGTGATCCCCGGAGCAAATTTACGATATACCATCCACTCATCAAAATTCTTCTTGAAGAGGGTCAGCGAGGGGCTCTGCCTAACATGAACTGGGATTCTATTCCAGAGCACGGGAAGCCTTTGGGATATGAATCTATCCCTCCAGCATGTCCTATTTATTGTTGTACTAAGGTTTAAACCCCTGGAGCGTGTAGCTCTAATGGATCTGGTTTTCATGAGGTGGAGCATGTCCAACAATTCCGGGTTAGACATGGCCTTGTATGTCAGGCAGAGATCACCTCTGAGTAGGCGGTAAGCAACTCAGTAGAGCTGGAGTTTCTTTAGTCGAGCTGCATAAGGCATCTGTTTGAGGCCCACGATCCTCTTGGTGAGGTATTTTTGAGGTCTCTCCAGCTGTTGCAGGTGTCGGGTAAGGTACATCCCAAATGGGGCATTGTACTCAATTATGGGCCTGATGAGCGATGAGTAGAGGGGCACAATGACCTCTCTTGATCTAGATGTGAACCCTTTCATGATTAGGTGGGCTATATAGAAGGTTTTTCTAACCACTTTGGCAATGTGATTGTCAAAGGAGAGGTTACTATCTACTTGGGTCCCCAGATCCCTAATTACTTCTTCCATAATTAGTGGATTACTTCCTATATGGTAGTTTGTGGGCACTTTGTTTTTCCCAAAGGGGATGACGATGCATTTTTTTGCATTTAACTTGAGGTCATGGTTCTGACACCAGGTATCAGTCTCCGTAAGGCCCTTCTGGAGGATGCTTGTGTCAGCCGGAGAGTCTATTATGGCTCTCAGTTTGCAATCATCTGCGAACTTGGTCAGCCACAGCCCTCCCGTGTTTGCTTGTACCTCAGAGGAGTATATACCAAACAAGAGGGGTCCCAGGACTGATCCCTGTGGGACGTCACTTGTAACCAGTTTAGAGTCGGACATGGCGCCCACGACTCTGACCATGTGAGTTCTATCCCTGAGCCACTTTGCAACCCATCTTGTGACATATGGGTTGATATTCAAGCTTGTAAGCTTATTTATGATACCAGAGTGGGGTATTGTGTCGAAGGCCTTTGCGAGGTCTAGGTAGGCTGTGTGGACTACCCTTCCCTATCTAAGGCTTTGGTAACTGTTTCAAAGAAATCAACTAGGTTTAAGAGGCAAGATCTGCCCTTAACAATGCCGAATTGGGTGGGGTCCAGTGTTTGGAGGTTCCCAATGTCTTTGTTTATGAGATTCATGATGATGCGCTCCATAGCCTTGCAGATCAGGCTAGTCAGGCTTATGGGGGTGATAGCTCCCGGGATCTGTTGTGACGCCCCCTTTGTGGAGCGGGATCACTGTTGCTGTACGCCATTCTTTGCGTACATAACCTGTGGTAAGGCTGAGTTGGAACAGTGAATTCATGTGAGGGTTTAGTTCATTTTGGAGCTCGTGTAAGATGCAGCCCGGGATACCATCCAGTTTTATTGATGCTGTGTTTTTTACTTTGGAGAGGGCTGCTTTCACCTGAGTGTCTGTGATGTCTAGGGGACTGCATTCTTCTGGGATAGACACAGGCCCTTTCGGGGGGGGGGGTAAAGTTTGCACTGAACCTGTCCACCAGGATGTTGGCAATGTCTATGGCTTCAGCGTATTTTGTGCCATTTTGCACCAGCTCAAAGCAGATCTGAGAGCTGCCACCCAGATTCTTGACGTAGCTAAAGAATGCCTTGTGTTTATCTTTGTAGTCTTTGGCGATTTTTCTTTCTCATGCACATACCCTATTGTATGTGCATCTCATGTTAGATTTAAATATATTGTTCTATGAAAGGGAAGTATTGAAGTATTTATAGGTTGCAGCTTCCTAATTTCCAAAAGCCTTCTTGACCTCAATTTCAGCATAGTTTTAAATGACAATATCTCTCTCCTGCATCAACGTATTCTAATGAAATTACCAGGATAAGACCCCTGAATAGTTGACATTTTCTTGAACTTCGCACACTTCAATATCATTTAAAGAAAATATAGAACAGACTCTAAAATATATCCATGCCTCTCAGAACAATTAAAATATGCTTAGTTTCTTATAACATATGAAATGATAGGCATATCACTTTTTTCTGAGAAAGGGTTATTTTTGATCACCAGTTTATACAAACACATTAATGACTAGACAGATATATACTGCATTTGTCTACCTGACAAAATTCAAAAGTTATATGTTTGCTGTGAACAGAAATGCAACAACAGCGTGCACAAAATTGTTATGTAAGACTACTGGTGTTACCTAGCAATAAACGGCCATATCTCTGTAACCATATTAAATGTTACAATAAATTTCTGCGAGTATTATTCCATGACTCTCAGCTGCAAAATGAACTTAGCTGGAGATTTCAGTTGTAAAGACACATATATAACTTTATTTTCATATAATGTACTTTACTGTAAAACAGTTTAAGCTAAAGATGGGGTCATAATTCCAGTTATAAAAAATCATATTCAAGAAAAATAAATAGGATTTGTATGCCTGATAAAATGATAGCTCAATAAAGAAATATTTTAGGCCATTACTGCAGTTGACATACTGAGCAAAAGATCAACACAACGCCCACAATGGAAATGGAGTACAATAAAACATGCTAGACTGTGTATTGACCACATCTGAACCAGTAGGTGTGCTACTTATCTGTAAAAAGTCATATCTTTGTTACCCTTTGAGATTCAATGATAAGATGTTCATAACATTAGAACATTCATATACAAAACAATTTAAAATTATTTTTTCTACTCTTAGGGATTTTAGCATAGCATTATGCTGAATTTGGCAATACCACTGAGTTTCTACAATCAATAGTATATTATCATTGGTATATTGCAGATGAAAAACAATATATATTATTGCCTGTAAAATATGAAGAACATTGGATTCTGATGTAATGTCAGCTCATTAAAATACTCTAGTCCATTACTCTATTCAGCATGCTGACACAGAGAAAGGGACATATTTCTGTCCCCTTTAAGATTTTGTTCTGAAACTTTTAGGCAGTAAGAACAAGGTATTTAGCTGCAAAGAAAATTATTTAGGATTGCTATTCTAGGGTTTAATTGTTTCATAACCCTTAACTGCACAACACCACTTTGTGTTCTTATCTACTACATGTTATCTATGACATTCTGCACATATAAAATTTATTTTTTTTTTGTTGCGTAACACAAAACATTATTGCTCCTGATATAAAAACAATTCAATATGTATGCTAAGCCATTATTCTACATATCATTCTAAACAAAATACAGCACAAAAACCATGGAAACAGAGGATTATGCAAATGAATCAATGTAAAAAAGGCCATATCTCAGTTCACCTTTGAGCTTTCATTTTAAAAAAATCATTAGTAACCACACGGTGTTTATATATAAAATGCACTTAAGATTACTATTCTATTCTGGGTCCTCATTGTAATATAACATTGAATTTGTTGATGCCACTTTAGTTAGTCCAGTCCATGGCATGTTGTAAATGAAAACTATTTTTATGGCAACATTTGTAGGATTTTTTTTTTACTATTGATATAATGACAATTTAGCAAAGCAGCTTTATAGGTATCATTATTGCACTCTGTATATCAAACCAATGTAAATGGAATATAATGCAAAACATCAGACTGTGACAGAATACCTCAGAACAAATGTATTTGATGCCTCTGTATAAAAAAAAACACATCTCAGTCCCTCTTTCATATTTCATTTTAAAGCTTTCTTGCAGTAGAAACAAGATTCTTAGCTACAAAAAATAAACAGCATCTAAGACTGCTCTTCCTCCCTAGTAGTTTCAGTGCATCACTACATTGAATTTGACCATACCACTTTAATTGCCTCAATCTATGGCATCTTATCTACAGCATGATGTAAAAGGAAAAGTTAATATATATAGAATATTTACTTTCAATAATGGCAACCCACAAAAATAGGTATTTAGGCCATTATTATACTCATCATATTTAGAAGAAGGTACCTCCATAGAAAATATGCATAGGTTCATAGGTTCATAGGTAGATACTAGGCTATTGGCCCTAGGGCCTATACAAGCCCAGCCAAAAAGGTACCCTGGCTTTTGCCACCCAAGAAAATTATTTTCCTGTGCCACTGTCGAGCAGAGCCACAGCTGTGATCACCGGGGTGAATTTCCTATTTCCCATCCAATCATTAAGATTTTTATTGAAGAGTGCTAATGAGGAGCTTTGTTTGATATAGATAGGTAGTTTATTCCAGAGTATGGGAAGTCTCTGGGATAGGAATCTATCCCTCCGACATGTTCTGTTTATTGTGGTGACAAGGTTTAGGTCCCTAGAGTGTGTAGTTCAGAGGTATTGGGATTTCTTCAAGTGGAGCATGTACAACAGCTCTGGGTTTGACATAGCTTTGTATGTTAGGCAGAAATCACCTCTGAGTAGGCGATATGTGACGGAGTAAAGCTGGAGTTCTTTGAGACGGTCTGTGTAGGGCATCTGTTTGAGGCCAGTAATCCTCTTTATGAGGTATTTCTGCGGTCTTTCAAGTTGTTGTAGATGTCTTGTGAGGTACATACCAAAAAGGGGAGTTGTACTCTAAAATGGGTCTAATGAGTGATGAGTACAGGGGAACAATGACATCTTTCTTTCTGGATGAGAAACCTTTTGTGATGAGGTGTGCCACGTAGAAGGATTTCCTGACTGCTGTGGTGATGTGATTATCAAAGGAGAGACTACTGTCCAACTGTGTCCCAAGGTCTCTTATCACACTTTCGGTGTTAAGTATACTACCGCCTATGTTGTAGTTCTTGGGTATAGAGTTTTTACCAAAGGGGATGACATTGGACTTTTTTGCATTGAGCTTGAGGCCATGGCTTCGACACCAGGCATCTGTCTCAGTGAGGCCCTTTTGTAGGGTGTCCACTTCATTAGGAGTTTCGATTATGGCTTCTAGTTTGCAGTCATCTGTGAAATTCATTAGCCAAAGTCCTACAGTGCTAGCCTGTACTTCAGAGAAGGAGATACCAAATAGGAGAGGACCCAGGACTGAACCCTGTGGTACTCCCCTTGTCACTGGTCTGAAGTCGGATTTGGAGTCTGCTACTTTCACAGTGTGGGTTCTGTCAGTGAGCCAGTTGGAAACCCATCTTGTGACATACAGATTTATACTTAGTTTAGTGAGTTTATCTATAATTCCAGAGTGGTGGATGGTGTTGAAAGCCTTGGCAAGATCTAGATAGGCTGTGTGAACCACCTTACCCTCGTCTATGGCTTTGGTGATTGCTTCAAAGAAGTCTGTCATGTTTAGGAGACATAATCTGCCTTTTACAAACCAGGACTGGGTGAGGTCCAGAGTTTGGAGATTACCAATGTTTTTGTTTATAAGTTCCATGATGATACGTTCCATGATGATACGTTCCATGGTCTTGCAGACCAGGCTCGTCAGGCTAATGGGGCAGTAGTTCCCGAGGTCCGTGGTGGCTCCCCCCTTGTGGAGTGGGATAACCGTCGCTGTGCACCATTCAGCGGACACAAAGCCTGAGGTGAAGCTATGATTGAACATGGTACTTAGATAGGGTGCCAGTTCATTCTGTAGTTCGTGTGCAACGCAGCCTAGGATGTTGTCTGGTCCCGTGGATGCTGTGTTCTTGGCTTTTTTTTGGAGGATAGCATCTTGGTTCTGTTTGGGATAGCACGATCCATGCACTCATGTGGGTGCTTATAAAGTGCAATTGTGTAGGATTCAGTAGTCATAACTGTATTGTCCATCTGCATGGGTGTCATGATGTTCGCCACTTCTGTCTTAAGAAGCATGAAGTTGGCTTTGGAGAAATTTTTTACTGTGGTTTCCTTAATGGGGGGGGGGGCAGGATGTGGATATCTAGGGTGATTAGCTTATGGTCGGCTCGGACCAATGAGGCATTGACTTCAGGTGTGGAACACTGGTCACTCATGTTGGTAATGTCTAGATCTAGGATATTGTTGCCCCTGGTGGTAGTGTGAATAACTTGATCCAGGGCATTGGAATTTATGAATTCCAGAAAGCGTTGAGTGAATGAGTTACTACATGAGTAGTTTTCTCAGTTAATGGTGGGGTAGTTGAAATCGCCCATTATTAGGGTGTTTGTTTGAACCCTAATATTTTCCAGTACATCAAGAAATGAGGAGTGGGAATCCTGGGGCATGGTGGGGGATCTGTAGCAAGCTACAATCTGGATTGCAGTTTTGCCCAGAGTTAGTTTCACTCGGATAACCTCGGATGCATTGTGCTGAGCAACTAGCCTAGAGGTGTGGATATCCTTAATGAATATGGACACACCTCTGCCTTTGGTGTTCCGGTCCAGGTTACATGGCCTAAAAGTGTAGTATGAGTTATAGCCTGGTAGTGCAGGGGTGCTCTCTGGAACCTTGAACCAGGTCTCAGTCACTGCACAGATATCGATGTTCTCCATTTTAAGGAGTGCCTCGAGTGAGTGCATTTTGAGATTTAGACTTCTAGCATTGAGTAGCATCACCCTCAGTTTTTGCTTGTCTGTTCCTTTTACGTTGGTGAATTTGTCATTTGAACCTTGCCTAAAAAAGGCACTATAGGGGTGGCAAGAACCTTAGCCAGTATCCGGAATCCCAGGGGTGACAGGTGCAGGCCATCTCTGGCAAAGCATCGTGGTCTGTCGAACATGTCATCCCAGGCAGACAGCTACTGGATCCCTTTAGAATGACACCAGAAGCTTAGCCAATTGTTGAAGTTAATCACTTTGTCCTTGTACTGTGGTATCTTTCTGGGTGATGGCAGAATGCTACTCAGGGCTAGGGTCATATCTGTCTGGGCTACAAGATCAGAGAGCTCTTCCATGTCTCTTTTCATGTAGTCCAGGGAGGTACATCTCAGGTCATTCACACCAACATGGACAATGGCAGAATCATATTTGTACTTGTTGTGGAATGACCTGAGTGCATGGGTTATGTGGCGGATCCTGGCAGCTGACAGTAACCTTCTCCTTGTTTTGCCTGGTGAGTGGGACAGAAGTGTGCCTGACTATAGAGTCACCTATGACTAGTGTGTTGGGTACATTGTTTTGCCTTACTGGCTGTGGTTAAGTGGCACACTGAGTCTGCGGACTATGTGTCATTTGGGTTGTGTTGGGGGGGTGGAGGTTGCCTGCATTTCTGCTTTGGAGGTCTCCGTTGTTTGAGCAGATTATTATTGAGAGCCTCTGTGAATGCTTTTGTGTTTCTATGTGTGGATTTTGGTGGTGTAGATTTAGTGAGACTATGTAATGAGTGTGGTGTGGTGCAAGTGTTTACCTTCTCCTCTTGACTATCAAGTTCAGTCTTGGTTGGAGAGAACTTTACCTCAAGTTTGGCTAGATAAGTGCATCACCCACAGGTTGTAGTGTTGGGTGGTAGGAGGAGAGGGTTGTCTGTGCACTTTAGGCAATTTCTACATTGCCCCAAGATGCCCAGATTCATCAGACAGACAGGAGAGAACATTGGGAGCTGACCCTTGGACATGCCTGAATAAAAAACAAATTTCCACTAGATAAGTGAGGAAAGTGAGTACAAGAGCTGTTTTTCTCTAAGCAAGTGAGGAAAGTAAGTACCAAAACTGTTTTCCTCTAGGTAATGAGGAAGGTTGAGTGCTGTAGTAATTAGTAGCTTATTCAGTGCTTACAACAAGTTCGGAAAAAGTGCTGATCACAAATAAGCAAATTCAAGTGCTAAAACTAAGAATCTGTATCTGGACTAAACTAGTTACAGGAAAGGGGGGAAACAAGTGCAAATGCAGGCTTTTAAATCAGAAAGTTGAGAGAGATGGAAAAACTGCCCAAATGGCCAATAACTACAATTTCTGGGGAAGAACCACTCCTTATCTGGTAGATAGGTTACCTAGTGCTTACCACTCCCACTGATAAGCTAGAAGGATTCCCCTCCAACACAGAAAGCTTGGAGGGCTCAGAAGCTTACATACAGTCCTGGATACAGCAAATCTGAATCTGGACTACACTAGTTACAGGAAAGGTAGGAAACAGGCTTAGATTTTTTTTATATATTTATATTTATTTATATATATATATATATATATATATATATATATATATATATATATATATATATATATGTATATATATATAGTTATATTTTCTATTAACTTTTACTCTACTTATACAATTGTCAACCAATATGTCATGTACCTTTCATTGTTCTTATATATTTTACTGTAAATATTGCACTTAAAATTATTGTACTAGCTTACAGTACTGCTAACTAGAGTAGATAAAGCATTCTTTTAGTCTGTGTATGCAAATTTGTTTACATTTTGAAAATGTTTGTGCCTTGCTTACTAATGTCTAAACATTGTATGTTTATGTCATGTCTAAATCTTCTATATGTATTATTCACATTCAGAGATGTAGTCACCTGGGCTGAACCTAAAATTAGTCATTTGTGATCAGTGTACTACACCAGTAAGCAAACATAAAAAAAGTAAAATAAAACACAGTATAATGGAAATAGACCATGGCAGTGCATACTTCGAACCTGTATAAAAAGTTGTATCTCATTCCACCTTTGGGATTTCATTATGAACTTTTCACTTGTAAAAAATGGTGTTTAGCTACAAAATGCCCCCATGACAAGGTTACAAGAAAGCTGGTCTGGGAAGTACTATGGTTGTCTGAAGTCCAAGAAACATTAGCATAATTAATGTAGGCTATTTACAAGGACCCACTGACACAAGTACAAACAGTTTTTGGACTAACACAGTGGTTCCCATTGTGAGTGGGTGTATATCATGATTCAAGACCACTGCTATTCATAATGCTGATGGACTACATTAGTAAGCAGGTCATAGGGGACAGATCAACAAAGCTACTGTATGCAGATAATGTGACACTACAAGCAGACCCAAAACAGGAGCACCAACAAATGACAGAGGAATGGACTGCAAAACTGAAGGCACATAAGATGAAATGGAGTGCAGACAAGACAGTGGTCATAGTAACAAATGGGATTAAATAGGAAAAGCTGAAAATTGAGAGTGAAAGAAAACAGTGGAAGAGGTTAACTGCTTCATGTATCTGTGAGGTGTGGTTGCAATGAACGGAAGTCGAAAGATAAGGTCAAAGCCAGAATAAGAGGTGTTACAGCCAACTGATACAAAGTGGCAGGGACAGTGTGAGTCAGAGAATGCCAAAGAAGCTAAAAAGTAAGGTTTATAAAACAGTGATATGATCAGTGCTTCTGAACCGCACAGATGCCTGAACAATGAAGGTAGAGCAGCTAAAAAAGCTTGAGATGATAGAGATGAAGAATCTGAGACAGGCAGTAGGATGTACACTGTGAAGCAGATGGAAAACTGAGAATATCAGAATGCAAGCTAAAGTGCCATTGATTGCAAGGAACATGCAGGAAAGCAGAAGTTGATTTGGTAAAGCAGATTTAGGACAGACAGGAGGAAGATAGGACAATATGAGGAAATAATAGCCAAGAGGTGAATGGCTTGCCAGAAAAAAGACCTGCTAAAGTTTGGCATGATTGTTGAAGGTTGGAAAGAGGTTGTGAATCAAGAGAACTAGGAATAGTTGATGCAATGCCCTGACTCATGTAAAAGTAGGAAAAGTGATGATGATGATCCATGAGGGAAGAAGTCGTAGATTTTTCACTCCAGTATAAACAATGGCATTGTAATCATTTTCTGTAATCTTTTTAACCTAATTGAAATGCCCACACCCCCCCATCTTGGCCTTAGGCAGATATAACACTGTCAAAAGCTCTTTACAAAGTCCAATGAAGTATATTCTGTATTAAGCACATGGGGGATTTTGAGGTTAAAATACCTGCTTTCTGGGAGATTGACTTTGGCTTGGATTAATGTCAACCCCATGTAGTTTGTTGCTAGGAACTCTCCCTTCTGCTATGGTATGATGACTCTGTAAATCCGATTTACTGTATACATTGAGAGGTCTGTGTAGTATGTTCTGTATATGAGGTTCTGGTTTTACTGAACTTATGGCTTCTTGAGATACACCTGAGACTTTTGCAGAAGTAGTCCTCAGAACATCTGCATATTTGGTAACAGGCATGTGTGCCTTACAAAAAGGGCAAGGTTCACTGTGGTGTCCAAGTGATTCTTTTCCAAAGGTTCATTTTCATTGTTCTGGGAATTTGATATTGTGCAGATTCGATGAAGTCATCTCTATGAAGTGGGATTCGATATAGTGGTAAGTCGATCTATTGAACTAGACCCATATATATATTTATGCACACACACACACACACACACACACACACACACACACACACACACACACACACACACACACACACACACACACACACACACACACACACACACTCGCTGCATGCACACACACACACACACACACACACACACACACACACACACGCACGCACGCATGCACGCACACACACACACACACACACACACACACATATACACACACACACGCAAGTATGTGCTGTGTGTGTGTGTGTGTGTGTGTGTGTGTGTGTGTGTGTGTGTGTGTGTGTGTGTGTGTGTGTGTGTCAGCAAAAACATTCCAGTAATACTCACCTGGCTGACACTAAACATGCCAACAAATAAAACACGTTGACCACCTTGGTTGACTCCAGAAAGTGGAAAATAAAACAGAAAAAATTTTTTTTGTAGGAGGCAATATATATATATATATATATATATATATATATATATATATATATAAAATTTATGTTTGAGGCATGTTGGTTACAGAACATGGGTACTGTCTCTTTAAATGTCTGCTGCAGTGTGGAGTGTGGGAACACTCTCACACCAATTAGTCAGGTAAATATGAAAAATTACCTAGATAACGAGGCAATTATTTTGATGTATAAAGAAGCAGCTTGGAGAAATAGAATCAGGAATATTGTTTCTCAGCTGGGAGCTCAGAGTGGGTAAGCTAGATAGTTGCTGGAAGCATTGAATATAAGCATGGTTAGGACTAACTTGTGGAATCATATTTGAAAAAAAAACATTTGGAGTTTAGCACTGTGAATGGGACCCAGATGAGGCCTACAGCCTGGGACTATTTTTAAGACTATCTGTAGTTAGAAAAGCTGTGAGAGGCTGAAATACTGTTTGATGGAAAATAACCAAATAGACTGTTCTGTTCTTCTTTTTAGCCAAGTAATCTATTCATTTTTTTATTTTTCTTTAGTTTTACAACAAATAAATCTATGTGGAAGTCATATCTCCTATGACTCCTTGGACGTGGTGGTACATGCAGTGGCAGCTGGCCAGAGACTTGCTATTTTTAGATGCTCACAGCACCTATGCAACTAAGTATAAACCATATTCAGAATACTAATAACTACAGGACAATAACTGTTGTCTCACTAGTGATGGTCAAAGAAGTTGGAAACCATAAGACTACACTGTTGACTGGGGAGGAGGACCTGTAGTCTCACATGGTGTCTTCTCACCATTATGCCATCACTGTGACTTGGGACTCTAGCATACTAGTCAAAACTCCTGTCATCCCATTTGACAGAAAGAAAACACTAAAAGCATATAGACATGGAGTGAACTGATTACATTGACTATGACAAACTTAAGAAAGAACTTTTTGCTAGAGCTAATATAACCTGTGAAGTATAAGCAATCACATTTTGCAACTGGACTTTCAATGCACATAAATCAATAAGTGTACAGATGCATGATTTAATACCTCTTCTAAGCTTTGTATAGAACCCGATAGCAACAGCAAAGTGAAAATGATAGAAGTTTATCAGTAGACATGTTTAAAAGGGCTTTGCCTACTAATATAAGATAGTGAGTATGGCGAGGTGATCCCAAGAACACTGATAAGCTAGTAACATTGGCAGAATGGTTATTAGCTAATGATACAGTGTTTAAATACTAAATTATTTGTTTTCAAGTGGAAAACTGCAGGAAGAAATGATCAATTATGAACAAAAAGTAACAAGTGATAAGTCTGGTTCAAATTTGGTGAGAGACATCAAAACAACATTCTGAACTACTAACACTGATGAGAATAGCATAAGTTGAAATGGGAAAGCTGAAATGCATGTTTTAAATGAAGTTGTGCATGCACACTAAGGCAACTCTACAGCCAGGCTTATTTAGTTTGCATTATGTCACAAGCTAGTGAAAAGTATTGAATGTTTAGAAGAAATGGAGACTCAAGCTTTCCTAGTGAATTAAATCATGTTTACCATTGTGAAGGGTACCCTGGTATATAAGCACAAGATTACTAGCAACCAAAAATAGGCAAAATATATTCATGGGGACAGAAAAAATATCCCCTTACTCATGTAGAAACTGACCTAGATCTGGGACAATGATTACATCCTGTGACTGTTATCCCTAATCTAATTTATGATGTAATAGATGTTTTCCATTTGACAGCACTATGGAAATGCGGGGGGAGGGAGACTGTATAGACAGCATGGCAGACTAATACACTTAACAAGAAGGAGGTAGAGCAGCAGCTTGATACACCCATTCAGTTTAAGAATGAGGCAGAGCAAAGCAGTGGCACTCATACAGAGATCTAGAATCAAAACTAGGAGAAGGGAGTTGGTACAGAAGTCACAAAAGGAGATAGAATTTAATTATGATTATACAGTAAACGGGATCCTGCCTGTTATCAGAAATATTCCCCAGGGGCTGAGAAACAGAAATCCAAAACTGAAAGAGATAATCATTATAGGGACTAAAAGTGAACTAATAGAGAACCCTAAAGTAAGTATCAGTATAAGACAGACGTTTGTACAGAAATGTACATGAGGTATTAGCACAGAACCTGAAACAAAAAGAAGTAGAACACCAAAGTGTGGACGCTCCGATCAAAATGAGTACTAGAAAAGAGCTAAGCAGGAGAATGTAGGGTTCTGAGCATATCTCATCAGTTTCAATCAGAAATTTAAAATAAAATCAAACTCTCAGTCATAGTTTTCTGTAAATCAAGAAAGAAGAAAAACTGAAAATAAAATAAAATTTGTATTGAAATATTGTTTGAAGAAAGAAGTCACCACAAAAAAGGAAAACAAACAGAGAGGATGGTATCCATTCACATGAAGTACGAATAAGAGCCACCTAAAAGAAAATTGAAACTCTATGCTTGTACAGATAGCAGAGACAGTGAAGCACAAGGACATTTTTTTTTGGTCTAGAACCACCATTTGTAGGGAAAGGTATAGAAGAAACTGCAATCAGTGTAAGTAGAGGAAGAAGCTGCATCATCCATCTCAAAATAGGCGATGAGAGAAAGTAACCCTGAATTAGTTGATTTATAATTAAGCGTCATACATATTAAAAAAGCTTAATGGGAAGACAGTACTGTAATGGGGGCCAGAGAAAGAATGTAGTCAAGCTTGTAAGGGAGGATAGTGAACAGGATGCTGTCATTACTTCTCACCCCTATGTTGAGCTAAACGATGAACAAAGAATAAGGAAGGAATTCTTCACTGTTTGCTAGCGCCAAAGCCCTGTAGGACGTTAATAATGAAGCTAACCTACACTGGTATATTCAGAGGTCAACTGGAACAGACATAGCAAAGGCAAGAGTACTAGCCAGCTTTTATTACCCAGACATAATAAAAGAGATAGAAAGCTTCTGTGCTTCTTGCCCAGAGGGCTGAAAAAATGCACCCCATCCTGGATTTAAAAGTCCATTTATCTCAATGACTGTTGCAGAAGTACAGTTTGAAGATATTGCTGTGGACTTTTTGGAACCATCAGAGAACTCTAGTAATAGGTATTACTTCATATTAGCAATAATGGACTATGTTACCAAATTTCCAAAGTGGTGACATTATGTAAAGCTGACATTAAAGCTAGTGCCAGACAACTGGCACTTTCATTCTCTGGCGTGAGTATCCCTAAAGTGGTACTAAGGCAATCCCTTTATATCAAGGTTACTACATTGTGTAGGTGAGTGTTTTATCATCAGTTAGTGGAAGACATGAGTCTACCATCCACTGACTGATGGATTACAACAGAGGTTGAATAAAGCAGTGAAATACATGAAATGCAAATGCATTCATCCATTTCATGCATATAATAAACACTGGAACCAGTTGTTAACTTGCTTACTCTTTACAGTGAGTAAGGTGCCACAAGCTTCAGCTAGTGTTAATCCGTTTGAACTTTTGAATGTCAGGCACATGAGAGGGCTTCTTCACATTGCTAAGGAAACTTGGAAAGAATAGAAAACCCCATTTAAAAAAAATTGCTAAAATACTATGTCAGTTTTCAGGGTAGATTAAAACTGGCAAGGCAGAGATCCCTTGATGTGCAGCAACAAGTTTGTAATAAGAATGTCTGACTTAGAAAATGTAACCCAGGAGATCAGGTATTAGTGCTGCTGTCATCTGCAGAAAACAAGTTTCTGGCCAAGTGGTAGAGGACAGTACAGGTAACTGACAGGATAAATGCAGTGAACTACAAGGTTAGACAACAAGCAAAAATAAAGACAGAGTAAATCTAGCACATTAATGTTTTGAAGCCATGGAAAGAAATAAAAAATTCTGCAGTGTGCTCGCAAGCTGAAGCTCACACAGGAAAGACTGGGGACTCTTGGTGTGAAGTATAGCTAAACAAAGCCTTATCAGGAGTATAAAAGCAAGAAGCAAAAGAATTTCTCGTAAGAAATAAGGGAGTATTTTCACAAAATGACTGGAAGAACAAAACTGATAGAAAATAACAGACAACAACTGTAATGAGAGCTTTACTGAGAACTTATGGATGACTAGAACCATAGAAACAATTAGTAAAAACAGAAAAAGTACAAAGATGCTCAAACTAGGAAGGATGCTGGTTGAAACAGCTACGCTTCTTGTTGTAAAACTCTGGTTCTGTTATATGAGTAGAATGCCTTTAAAATATGTGTTGGAATACCCTGCAACAATTAAACAGGCATACACTATGTATTAGCTAGATAACTAGGCCCTGATGATCAGTTATGTTAATATAAAATGAAGTAGTTTGGACAGAGAAAATCAAAAAGTTTGTTCTTCTTCTTTGGTTCAGAATGATTAAGCTGGAGCTTGCCTAGAGGACAATGGAAGCAGAAAGTGTTACAGGTCAGCTGAGGCTAACACGTATTCAGGAATGCTTATAACTTCTGTAATGCATTAAGTACAAGAAGCAGAATTTATCTTTCATCTAGTTTCATAAACTGTGGTTAAATTGCCTAAATATGCATCTCAAATGCATGTTTTAAAACCTATATGCAAAAGCATATATGTGAGCTGAAGCTCTATCCACAATCTATAAAACTATATAAAAATAAAATAGTCAACAGCCCATGGTATTTAATGGTGGTGCTGAGTGCCACCATAAGCTCTGAATTTAAAAAGAAATAAGAGATAGAATAATTTATGGTAGAAGAAATGATGAAACCATGGCATGATATTAAGATAAAAAGATCTGACCTTATCAAAAGTCATGGATGTGTGCAGCGCAAGTAGAATTATTAGTGCACGGTTAAAATAATTTGGGGTTGGGAGGGTGGCCTAATGGTTAAGGTGTTTGCCTTACAAATACAAGGTGCAAGGTTTGAGTCTCACAAGGGATAATTGGCTAAGCTTAAAATGGCTTGTAAGGGCAGTTAGTCTAGTACTACTCTATAAACCTAATTGAGAAAAATAATATATATAAAAAATCTGATTAAATTAATCAGGGAAAAATAAGAATGAAAGGTAGAATGTATTGCAAATGTAATGGCTACATAAACAGAAATACACAGCAATGCAGTGTAATGAAGATGAAGTCCAGAAAAAAATGCTCATGCAACTAAATATTCAACATTGCAGTAGGTATGCCTATAAACTTAACATAAATAGTTGTCCTGTTATTCATCAGTCTGTAAAAAATACAAGCAAGTGTGCAAATGCTAAGTTTGCACATAATATTTCCAAGATAATTGGACAAATAAGAATGCTGTTATGAAGAACTTATGAATAGATCTATGAACAGGAATAGTGTTTGAAATGCTCAAAAATGGTTACAGATACACCAGTGTTAAAGATTATTACATGAATAAGTCAGTTGTGTTGCAAGTAGATGCCTGTCAGAAACAGACCAGCTGCCTATGTGGCTTGAACATTTGCATATGCAGAAAAAGAGATGTGCTCATATAAAAAAGCACATAGATCTGAAAAATGTTGTTATTTGACTGTGGTAAAGAACTTTAGATAGAAACTGCCCAGAAATCCATGCAAAGTTTATTGAAAGGGTTCTCTTACAAGACACCTCTAAGATTGCATAGGATATTACTTAATCTACAGAATTGTGATCTTAAAGAGATATGCAGACCAGGCAAGGAACTACAAACAGGTATGGTAAGAACAGTATAATTGCCATCCATATATAAATATTGCTTTGGGGAAAATAGAGATTGTTTTAGTGACAGAACAATTACAAGTGGCAGAAGAAAAAGTAAGATAATGCAGCTGCTGTTAGATGTTACACTGAAAGTCTGGTATGTAACAAAGTCATCAGTATGGAAAGAAATTCTCTCTTGTATTTTACTTAAAAAAGAAATAAGGTGGGTTCTTTGATGTTCAAAGTTTAATGAATTAATAGCAATCACTCAATTGGGAAGGCAAATATTTGGGATGATACATGAATCACATACAAAAATAGAAAATGCAAAGAAAGAGCTAAAGCTACAATGTTTTGGCCAAGAATAAAGCACACCATAACAACACTCAAATAAGACAGAGGCTAGAATACTCAACTCCAGAGGATCCATGTAGCAGATAGAACACTGATTGTTTTTTTTTTTCCATTTCCAAGATAACATTATCTTATATGTGTTAATTATTATTCAAATATGCAAACTGACAAACACAAAATGTACAAATATTAGTGCGTTATTGCTTATATTCTCAAAAAAGGGGATATCTGTTGTTGTCATATCTGACAATAGTCCACAATACACAAGTCAGAAATATAGAACATTAGTACATGAAATGGGTATATATAGCATCCAGTCCACACTATATGCAACCCAGTGGACAAGTGAAGAGAACTATGCAAACTACCATCTTGCAGTTTTAGAATATAAGAATCTTCCACTGTAGGACTCACTCTCTTACCAGCTCAATGAATCATCAACTGATGAGCAGAGCGACAAAAAAACAGATTGCCTACATTGTCTGCATTGCCAGTGTCTGAAATCAACATAAAGTAAATTAAAGAAAGAAATCAGCAGAAATGCTAGTATTATAAGAAATGCAGAATACTATCAGACTAATAGGAAACAGTAATAATAATACCACATAAGCCAAGAGAAAGTCAAGAGCTAAAGTGTTTTTTTTTTTTTTCAATAATTTTTATTTTTATTTTTACATTAATAAATGTCACAAATAAAAACCATCTTACAACATGAACTGCATAGAATCTTGGCTCAGCTGTTATAAAAACACTTTAGCCTACCTATATCCTGTGGTATTTGACATCAGTGTATAACATATGTATATGTGTGTATGTGTATGTATGTATATATATATATATATATATATATATATATATATATACATACACATACACACATATACATATGTTATACACTGATATCAAATACCACAGGATATAGGTAGGCTAAAGTGTTTTTATAACAGCTGAGCCAAGATTCTATGCAGTTCATGGGAACAGTAATAAAATATATAAGAAAATTGCAATATTTCTACAAGATAAATACATTGAAGTCAAAGGTCCAAGGAAATGGGTAACTAGAAATGTCATGGCCAATCCTGTTTCAAGAAAATAGAAACTGTGAATATGGAAATAGTAAAGAGTCACAGACAGAAAGAGTGAGATTCCTGAAGTCCAAGTGAAGCCAATATGTGTCACAAAAGGATTATCAGAAGTCCATTGTAAATAATCCTGATATATTCTCCAAATATGTTAATCTGTTGAAAAAAATGAACAACAATATAGACTGTTCCAGAGTTAAAACCGATTATAATGGCCAAAGAGTTCATTAGTGAAAAACCTATTGAATATGTCAGAAAGTTTCATATTTTGATGTAAACAACCCATGACATACATAATAGTGTTGATGTTACCTTGTAGTTATCAAGTAAACATTAAACCCTTCCTTGGTGGGCATTACTGTGGAAATAATGGACCACCCTGGGATGTTATGAGGCCTGACACCTACACTCCTGGTTAATCCCTTATTTCCCCAATAATGCACAATCCATTCAATTGGTTTGTATTTGTTTTATTGGTATATACATTTTTTATATTTTTGATGGAAAAAAGTTTCTCCACCAAAGCTGCTATTGAATATATTTGACATCCAATATACAAATTATTTAAGTGTTTAATATAGACACACACACACACACACACACACACACACACACACACACACACTGTGAAAGGCTCACCCACACTCTGCTACAGTTTGCTGTGAGGGAAATGTTAGTTTGCTTTTTATTTGTTGTATTTTGTATTACTTTATTGCCTTTTTCTATTTTGTGTACTGTGATTTGTTTTCTTTACACTGTGTTTTACTTGTATTCTGCTTTTAATTGCATATTTAAACTTGAAAAGAGACCATAGCTCTGTCTCTTGTGAGTCAGGCAGAAATTATTTCCCACCCTCCTACCTGGTTACTGTTGTGTTCTTAAACACCATTGCCTTTCTAGTTGCCTGTCCCTTATGTTAATTTGACCATATATCTCATTTCCTGTCTGCTTTTACTGGCTGGTGTGAGTAAGCACAAAATTATAATTTTGTGAAATCACTCCCCATCAACTATTTAAATGTATTGGCCATCCTACTGTATTCCATAGTACCAGAATACAAAAGTGACCACCCCCTTTCAATCTATCTTGCTGTTTTAAAAATAGTGATTCTCCACTAAAAATTAACTTTTTAGACAGGTAAAACTTAAGCTACCTACTTTCACATCTAACTCCTCTAGTGCACACTGCAGTGTTTAGGATAAACCTTTTTTTTCATCTTACCTTTAAGCATATATTGCTAGACCACCAGTTATTGGAGAGCCCACATTCTGCCTCTCAGTAGTCATCTTGGGATTGGTGCTTCTGTTTTCTCCTGGTGAGAGAAGAAGTGCAGTTACATTATTTCCTGGAGACTTCTGATCACCAGAAAGCCTAATAACTGCTTTATAGGCGACAGCTTGGAATCTCTGCTTATATTCTGATCCTGATGAGAGTAGGAGCAGACTGCATTGATTCCTGAGTCTTTCTGGTTTGAGGGTGAGTGTCTGTGCTTAACATACCTGATTGGTCTGGTTGCTATTCAAGGCATCTACCAGAAAAAGACTACAAGCCTGCAGACCCTTGCATCATCTAGGACAAGACTGTAGATCACCAAACAGGCAGTGTCCTGCTTCTCTTCTTGGGATTGGTGCTAACATTTTGCTTCTGGTGAGAGAAGAAGCAAAGGAGTATTGTATCCCAACAGAGTGAAGCTGTGCTGAGACCAGCATTAGTTGTAGCCAGGCAGTAGCCATTCATGCAACTCCCCTCTTTTTATCATTCTTGACAAGCTAATTCTTCATTTTTCAGTAAGTGCTGCTTGATTTCTTTCTAACTTCAGAATATCTGCCTAAATACCTCATCCTTAAAATTTCAGGGTCTACGTATTAGTTTCCTCTCAGATGCTTGGCAGTGCTCTGTACAGACTCAGACACATTGAGTGACATATTTCCTGTAAAAGGATTATATCAAGAAACAGCTCCAGTACTTAATAATAATGACCATCCCTCCTGGCATGTCTGAAGGTCAGTTCCCTGTGCTTTCCCCTATTAACCAGGTGAACTTGGACATTCTGAGGCAGTGTGGCAACTGCCTCATGTACACAGACAACCCTTTCCTCTTACCTCCCAACACTCAGACTTGTGAGAGATGCATTATATATCCAAATTGGAAGCCATGCACTCTCAAGCCAAGGCCGGAATAGCTGGTCAAGAGGAGAAGGTCAACACCTGCACCACATCACATGCAACACATTGCCCTCCAGAGTACCCACCATCACAGCTCTCTCATAAAAACACAAACCACACACCCACCTTTGTGGACACTCTCAATACAAATCTACCTAAACAGCAGAGACCTCTAAGGCAGAAACACACTCAACCACCACAACACAGCACAAACCACAAGACACATAGTTAACCTACACAGTGTGCCCCTCAACCTAAGCCCCTAAGGCAAAACAGCTTGCCCAATAGACTAATCATAGGTGACTCGATAGTGAGGCACACTGATGCCCCACTCACTAGGTTGAATAAGATGACAGTAACAGTCAGCTGTCTATCAGGTGCCAGAATACAACACATAACAAACACCCTCAGGTCACTCCACAACAAGTACAAGTATGACTCTGTCACTGTCCATGTGGGTGTGAATGACCTGAGGTGCACCTCCCTGGACTACATGAAAAGAGACATGGAGGAGCTCTCTGATTATGTGGCCCAGGCAGGTATGACCCTAGCCCTGAACAGCATCCTACCATCACCCAGAATGATACCGCAGTACAAGCAGAAAATGATTGACTTCAACAATTGGCTAAATTTCTGATGTCATTGTAAGGAGATCCAGTATCTGTTTGCTTGGGATGACATGATTGACAGATCCCAATGCATTGCGAGAGATGGCCTGCATCTGTCAGCCCTGGGTTTATGGATACTGGCTAAGGCTCTTGCCACCCCTTTGGTGCCTTTTTTGGGCGATGCTCCAAAGACCAAATTACCACCATAACAGCTATAAATAAATGCAATCTGAGGTCATGCTGTTCAATGCTAGAAGTCTAAATCTCAAGATGCACTTGCTCAAAGCACTCCTCAAAATGGAGAACTTTGACATTTGTGCTGTAACAGAGATCTGGTTTAAAGCAGCAGAAAGCACCACTGCACTACCAGGCTATAACTCATTTCATACCTTTTGGCCCCAAAACATGGACTGAAGCTCCAAAGGTGGTGGTGTCTCCATATTCATAAAGGATACGCACACATCCAGACTAGTATCCCAGCATAATGCATCTGAGATACATCAGGTGCAACTAACATTGGGTAAGACAGCGATTTAGGTCGTAGCCTGCTATAGGTCCCCAACCATGTCCCACGATTCTCACTCCATGTTCCTAAGAACCCTGGAAACTATTAGGGTCCAACCCAACACTCTTATACTAGGTGATTTCAACTACCTCTCCATCAACTGGGAAAACTCCACATGCATCAATACACTGGCCCAACGCTTCCTTGATTCATCAATTCCAGTGCCTTGGACCAGCTCATTCTTACCCCCACTAGAGGAAGCAACATCCTTGACCTGGTTATTACCAGCATGGGCAACTGTTGCTCTACACCAATAGTCAATTCCTCCCTGGTTAAATCCGACCACAAACTAATCACCATGGAAATCCACATCTCACCCACACCCCCCGCAAAGGCAACCACCATGAAAAACTTCTCCAAAGCTGACTTTGGGCTCCTAAAAACAGAGGTGGCTACCTTCACAGCACCCATGTCAATGGACAATAGATGCATGACTGCCGAATCATACACCTATGTACTGTATGAACACATACATAAATGCATGAAACTAGACATACCCAACAGAACCAAGACGCTCTCCTCCAAAAAAAGGAAGCCAATCTGGTGGTCCCCTGCCATTAATAAACTCTATAATAGAAGGAAGAAACTGTTTCAAAAAAGGTGAAATCCCAACACTGGAAAAACTCCCTTATTAGTCTCAACAAAAAGTTGAGATCCCTCATCAAAACCTCTAAAGCCAGCTATGAAGGCAGAATTGTGACAGACACTAAAACCAACCACAAAGCCTTCTATAGTTGTATCAAGAATCTCAATGGCAATACCCAGGTTTGCTCTGAGTTACTGCACAATGGTACCTCCTATACTTTGCCAACAGATATTGCCAACATACTGGCTGACAGATTCAGTGCCATATTTACCCCTCCCCCCCCAAAGGAACAATCAAAATACTGGAGGAATGTCAGGCACCCAACATAAGTGCAGCACAGGATAAAGCTGCATTGTACAAGGCCAAGAATTCAGCTTCCATGGGACTCAACAATATCCCTGGATGTGTTTTACATGAACTACAAAGTGAATTGACACCAGATTTGTGTGCCCTGTTCAATCACAGCCTCACCTCAGGCTTTGTCCCTACAAAATAGCACACTGCTACAGTCATCCCACTCCATAAAGGGGGAGCGACTACAGATCCTGGGATTTAACGCCCCATTAGCCAGACAAGTCTGATATGTAAGGCAAAGGAGCACATCATCATGGACATAATTAGCAAGGATATATGGAATCTCCAAACTCTAGATCCCACTCAATTTGGTTTTGTGAAAGGTAGATCATGTCTGATCAACCTAGTTGACTTCTTTGAGTCAGTCACCGGAGCTGTGGATGAGGGCAAGGCAGTTCATACAGCCTACCTTTATCTGGCCAAGGTCTTTGATACCATTCCCCACTCAAGAATTATTGATAAACTCACCAAACTAGGCATCAACCCCTATATCAATAGGTGGGTTGCAAATTGGCTCACAGATAGAACCCACAGTGTAAAAGCAGCGACACCAAGTCAGACTGCTGACCAGTCACGAGTGAATTCCCACAGGGATTGGTTCTGGGTCCTCTCCTGTTTGGCATCTACTTCTCAGAAGTCCAGAAAAACAAGGAGGGACTCTGGCTGACTAAGTTTGCAGATGACTGCAAGCTGGGAGCCATTATTAACTCCCCAAGTGATGTAGACATCCTACAGAAAGGCCTGACTGAGACCAATGACTGGTGCTGAAACCATGGCTTTAAGCTTAATGCCAAAAAATACGTTGTCATCCACTTTGGGAAAAACTCCGTTTCCACTAATTACTACATTAATGGGAGCCTACTGAACACTGAAGGTGTTATAAGAGATCTGGGTTACCAGGTTGACAGCAACAGTCAGAAAGTTCTTCTTTATAGCACATTTCATTTCCAAGGGTTTTGCATCCAGGAAGAAAGAGGTCATCTTCTCTCTCTACTCTTCCCTCATTAGGCCAATCATCAAGTATATATGCCCCATTTGGCATGTACCTCACTAGAAACATGCAACAGCTGCAAAGGCCACAAAAGTACCTCATGAAGAGTATCCTAGGCCTTAAACACATGTCCTACACAGACAGACTCAAAAATTCCAGCTATTCTCTGTCTCGTATTGTCAACTAAGGGGCGAGCTCTGCTTTACTTACAAAGCCATGTCTGACCCAGCTCTATTAGAAATGTTATATCTAAAGAAATCCCAATCCCTCCACACCAGTCCAGAGACCTCAACCTCATTACCACAATCAACAGAACATGCTGGAGGGGACAGGTTCATAACCCAGAGACTACGCATGCTCTGGAATAAACTTCCCATACATGTCAAGCAGAGCACTTCACTGGCCATCTTCAAGAGAAATATTGATGAGTGGACGGGAAATAGAAAGTTCACCCCAAGGATCACTCCAGTGGGTCTACTTGATAGAGACACTGGGAACTAACATCGGACAGCACAATGCCAAGGAACTTCTATGGGCTAGGCTTGTAAAGGCTCCAGGGCCATTAGCCTAGTACACACCTATAAACCTATGAACCTGAAGTATACTCACACATTAACAACTGCAGATGCAGTCTCTCAAACATATGCAGAAAATCAGGTCAGTTACACATCCACATTCTGTCTCTCTGTCTCTCTCTCTTTCACACATACACATACATGCACACACACACACACACACACACACACACACACACACACACACACACACACACACACACACACACACACACACACACACACAAAATGGACCCAGAAATTGCAACCTCATTCTTGACTGTCTATACCTCAGAAGTCTCATTGTGATCAAATGAATGAAAAATTACCTACAGTGTAAAACAATGAATCTACCCCACACATCTCACATATTGGTCATCTCTCCCTGATTTTGCTTCATATTTTTATTTCCCTCAAAAATGTTTGATTTTATACTAAATTTCTGTGGTCTGGAGTTAGTCAATAAACGTACTCATTATAGTTTCATACTTCTGATTATTAGAAAAACATGCTGTTACAAAACCTCTTCTGCTATTATTTTTTAAGTGAATTAAAATAATATTAAAAAATTTCCCTTATTTAAGGTCTAAATCTCCCCATTAAAGTTGGCTTTGCTTGGAATTCTTTTCCCCCTTTTTTACTTTCACCCTGCTGAACATGTCCACCACCATGCAGGGGCTAGTGTGACTCTTAAGGGCACCGTGGGATGGGGTCATGATAGTGATTGATTCTGTAGGGGGATTTGCTTATTTAATGATATACTTTTGTTTCCCAACCATCATTTGTCTATTCCATCTCAGGGCTACTCCCCTTTATGAGCCACAACTCCTTTTCAGGGAGCAGGTAGATGAACAACCCCCACACTGGGTAGGCATGCCACATCCCTCCATACTAGCACCTCATATGGCCAAATTGATAATTGAACCTGGGTCACCTGGTCCATAGCTAAGGCTTTATTCCTGTGCCTTGACATTGGCTATTTACTCCATAATGCTTGCGAAAAAAAATAAGAATTATAGCTACACACACTCTCCCTCTCTCCTTTTCTTTCCCTCCCATTTGCGCACACACACCCACACACACACACACACACACACACACACACACACACACACACACAAATGCACACTCTGTCCCTTACTCACACACACCTCTCTCACTGTCTCTTATATATATATATATATACACATACACACATCCTTCTATTACAGTTATCTGCTTAGTTTTGTTTTCATTTATTTTCCTGTGCTCGTAAACATGACTTTCTGTGCCATGGATAGTGAGGGGAAAAGAAAACAGCAGCTCTTTGTAATTGCTATGGCAGTTACGTTTATTATTTTTCATTTTTTTCAGTTTTATTTATTAATTTTTTAAAGTGTTACTCACTAACCAGTTGCATTTAAAGAGCGAAGCCAACATGGCATTCATTTATTTTTTTTTATCTGTGCTTCAAAGGCAGCTTAATAAACTGCTGTGAATCCATGGACCTGATGTCAGTCTCTCATGGTACATTATTACCCTGTTGGAGAACATGTGATTTCCAATAGGGTATAATTTTTGAGATCCACCCATTTTTCTAATGTAATATAATGCATGCTGTCTTTTTACAAAGGTGTGTTGTTAAGGATACATGGCCATATGCCTTAAAAGTTAACTAGCTAGTTAAGTTGATTATCCTGTTCCACACTATACAGTTGGAATATAGACTTCTCAGAGGTTAGACAACAAAGAGTGTGTGTGTGTGTGTGTGTGTGTGTGTGTGTGTGTGTGTGTGTGTGTGTGTGTGTGTGTGTGTGTGTGTGTGTGTGTGTGTGTGTGTGTGTGTGTGTGTGTGTGTGTGTGTGTGTGTGTGTGTGTGTGTGTGTGTGTGTGTGTGTGTGTGTGTGTGTTATTTATTAAGCTTTTTGGTATAACATATTCTCACAGAGTAAGTTACTGTTGAAAGTTTAACCTCAGTATTCTATATGTATTTACAAGCTGTCACACACATTTATGTTCATGTCAGAATGCAGTGTATGTTCTGTGAGCATGGAGATAACATACCATCAGATTCATACTTTGAATGTTAGCTCACGAAGTACATCTATATGTGATCTAATGGAACGTGTTGTATATAAAATATTAAATAAATAAATGTGCAGTGCTAGTCAGAACTTAATTTTACTGGTGTTAAATCCCCACTTAATTGGTTCTCTTTGAAAATTGGTTTCTTTTAAAACTAGTGGTGTATGTTTTGTTTTATCTGCTTACACTTACTTTTTACAATAGTACTAGCATTTTGGCACTAATCAGGTATTTCAGACGTAAACTGGTAAAAGATAATTAAATGTGTAGGTATTGCAATGTAATATTAGTGGATATGACAATATGAAAGTGAGAGGAACTGGACTTTAAATCAGTTTAAAGAAAAGGCCTTCCTAATATTGTAATGCTCACTAGGAAGACCAAATGTGATAAGAGTGGGAGGGATCACAAAGTCGACTTTAGGTAAGGAGCAGACAACTCAAGAACCACTGGTCTTATGAACCAACACAATCTCACCTCTCTGACTTTGTCTCTAGACTGTCCAACCTGAGCTGACCCTAATTTATTTATTTATTTGTTTATCTGACATTTGTTGACCAGAATAGTCCGACTGAGCAGAAGCCCCTTTTCAGTGGAGGCCCAGGGAAAAAAGCTCCACAGTAAAACTAACAATAACCATTAAACAATAAATTGGATAAAGTATATAGTATATGATAAAACAATTTAACAAATGTCTATGTCACTACCCTATAGATGTAAGAATGAGATCTAGTAGTGTCAAAAGAAGTGAAAGTAAAGATAAACTGCAACTAGCAGAAGTCAAAGAGTTGATATAAGTTGGATACAGTATAGTGTGGTGTCACTTAGTTGGTGCTTAAGAGTAGAGAAGGGAGGAAATAGAGGGGTTAATGGAGGAGTGAAGGATGTGTTCAGGTAGGATGGTTACAGTAGCAGGTCCAAGTGCTGTTAAGGTGTTTTGAGAGTTTTTTTGAATTCACTCCAGTGGCTTTACTCGACAGAGGCACTGGGAACTAAGGTCAGGTGGCACAATGCCAGGGTAATCATATGGGCTAGGCTTGTAAAGGCTCCAGGGCCATTAGCCTAGTACACACCTATGAATCTATGAACCTATGGCCATGGGAAGTTTGTTCCATGCGAGAGCAGGAAACTAGCTGTAAAGATTCTGTCAAAAAGATGTTTTAGGTTTGTGAATCTGTAGGACACATTGGTACAATTCTAATCTTGTCCATCCTCATCACACCCAATGCAAATCTTAACATATTTAACTCTGACACCTCCATATCTGACTCCTGTCTTTTTGTCAGTGCCACCATCTCCAACCCGTATAACATAGCTGGTCTCACTACCATCTTGCAGACCTTTCCTTTCACTCTTACTGGTACCCATCCGTCACAAATCACTCCTGTCACTCTTCTCACCCACTCCACCCTGCCTGCACTCTCTTCTTCACCTCTCTTCCACACTCACCATTACTCTGAATTGCTGATCTCAAGTATTTAAACTCATCCACATTCACCAACTCTACTCCCTGCATCCTCACCATTCCTCTGTCCTCCCTCTTATTGACACACATATATTCTATCTTAGTCATTCCTCTCCTCTCGAGAGCATATCTCCACCTCTCCAGGGTCTCCTCAATCTGTTCCCTACTCTCACTACAAATCACAATGTCATCCACAAATATCATAGTCCACGGGGACTCCTGTCTGATCTGGTCTGTCAACCTGTCAATCACTATTGCAAATAAGAAAAGGCTCAGTGCTGATCATTGATGTATTCCCACCTCCGCCTTAAACGCATCTGTCACTCCTACCGCAGACCTCACCACTGTCACACAGTCCTCATACATATCCCGTACCACCCTTACATACTTCTCTGCAACTCCCAACTTCCTTATACAATACCACAACACCTCTCTAGGCAACCTGTCATATGCTTTCTCTAAGTCCACAGTACTTCTTCATCAACACCCTCTGAGCAAACATCACATCTGTAGTGCTCTTTCCTGGCATGAAACCATATTGCTCGCTAATCATCACCTCCCTTCTTAACCTAGCTTCCACTACTCTTTCCCATAACTTCATGCTGTGGCTGATCAATTATATCCCTCTGTAGTTTCTACAGCTCTGCACATCACCCTTATTCTTAAAAATCGTTACCAATACACTTCTTCTCCACTCCTCGGGCATCCTCTCACTTTCTAAGATTTTGTTAAACAATCCAGTTAAAAACTCCACTGCCATTTCTCCTAAACACCTTCATGCTTCCAGGGGTATGTCATCTGGACCAACAGCCTTTCCATTCTTCATTCTCTTCATAGCTGTCCTTACTTCCTCCTTGCTAATCCATTGCACTTCTCCACATCATATAACCTTCTATCTCTCTCATTCTCTTCATTCATCAGCCCCTCAAAGTACTCTTCCCAGCAGCTCAACACACTCTCCTCACTTGTGAGTAGTTTCCTTCATTATTCTTTATCACCCTAACCTGATGCACATCTTTCCCAACTCTGTCCCTCTGTGTAGCCAATCGGTACAGGTTATTTTCTCCCTCTTTAGTGTCCAGCCTTTCATATAACTTGCCATATGCCTTATCCTTAGCCTTTGCCACCTCTCTCTTGACTATACACCTCATCTCCTTCTACTTCTGTCTACTTTTTCATCTCTCTGACAATCCCACTTCTTCTTCTTCTTTGCCAACCTCTTCCTCTGTATACTCTCCTGTAATTCCTCCTTCCACTACCAGGTCTTCTTGTCCTCCTTCCTCTGTCCAGATGTCACACCAAGCACCTTTCTAGCTGTCTTACTTACCACCTCTGCTGTGACTGCACAGCTATCTGGTAATTCTTCACTACCTCCCAGTGCCTGTCTTAACTTTTCCCTGAACTCCATCTTACAATTATTCTTTTTTAACTTCTACCATTTGATCCTTGGCACTGCCCTCACTCTCCTCCTCTTCTTCTTGATTACCAGTGTCATCCTACAAACCACCAACCTGTGCTGCCTAACTACACTTTCCCCTATCACCACTTTACAGTCTCCAATCTCCTTCAGACTGGCCCTCCTGCATAGGATATAATCCACGTGTGTGCATCTTTCTCCACTGTTGTACATCACCTAATACGCTCCTCCTTCTTCTTAAAATACATATTCACCACAGCCATGTCCATCCTTTTCCAAAATCCACTACCATCTGACCTTCTGCATTCCTCTCCTTACCTACCCATCACGTCCCTATCCCCTCTGTTCCCTTCACCAACACAACCATTGAAATCCACTCCAGTTATCACTTTCACACCCTTGGGTACACTCTCCACCACTTCATCCAACTCTCTCCAAAATTTTTCTTTCTCATCCATCGCACACCCAACTTGCGGAGCATATGCACTACAACATTCATCATCAATTTCCAGCTTCATAAACATCGCTCTGTTGTACACTGTTTTAACCTCCAAAACACTCTTGACATATTGTTCCTTCGGAATAATCTCTACCCCATTTCTCCTCCCATCCACACCATTGTAGAACAATTTGAACCCGCCTCTGATACACCTGGCTTTACTCCCCTTCCATCTGGTCTCTTACATGCGCAATATGTCAATCTTCCTTCTCTCCATCATATCAGTTAGCTCTCTAATTTACCAGTCATACTGCCAACATTCAAAGTTCCTACCCTCACTTCCGCACTCTTAACTTTCCTCCTCTCCTCCTGCCAACAGGCATGCCTTTCCCCTCTTCTTCTCCTTCTCTTTCAACCAACAGTAGCCCAATTTCCACCAGCACCCTGTTAGCTAACAGTCCTGAAGGAGGTTGTTATTAACCTGGGCCTCAACCAGTTCAGTATGGAAATCTGTATTGTTGTTAACATATTTTATCTGGCAAAAATTTTACACCAGATGCCCCTCCTAATGTAACCCTCCCCCTTTATCCATGCTTGGGACTGGCACAAAGAGATACACTGGCTTGTGCATCCCCCAGTGGCTGGGTTTGTGACATACTATATAACACCTCAGCTGAAAAAGGTAGAGCTGAAAAGTGCAACCTAAACAAGTATGGGCCTAGGACACAGGCTTGTGGGACAGCATGACTATAACCAAGAATTTCACCTATTTAACTGCTGAATGATACTTGCCATATCCTATTTGTAAGCCATGCAGCTATCCATTTTATCAAGAGTAGCTCAATACCGAGCTGCTCTAATATATTAATCAGTGTTTTGTTTATGACCGTATCAAATGCTGGAGTTAAATCTATATATATTGCATCACAATATTGGGGCGAGGCTGGCATAACTGTCAACTTCTCAACACCAAAATCAGGGACAAAGACAAAATGATTCAGGAGCAAATGACTCAAATCATGGATACTTGTTAAATATAAGTACCACTGATACAGAAAATTGACAAAACAACAGTACCTTAATTAACATGCATTTCTGCAGTATAAGAAAGCTATAACAGCAATGGATGTCATTCTTGCTGTTTATAATACATATAATTAGGAAAATCAAAAATACTCATGGAGCACTTTTTCTAGAAGCTCTCAGAAGAAAACTTTCTTCCCAGAACTGTTCTTATTTGTAAGATTATTTACAAACTTAAATAGATCTGCTGACATCTCATAAACTAAAATGCAAATACTATAATTTAATAACTAAAATACAATAACTAAATGTATTATTTTAATGCTGCATTAAAATCCCATAACAACGTATGTTTCTAATACAAAAGTATTATCATCATAATAATAATAGTGCAATATTAATGTAATGTTGCTATAAAAGATCAGAACTGAAAGCAGGTGCATTATAATAGAATATTTGAAATTTCATGAATGTAGCAGTGAAAGTTTAGAGTGAAACGCGTGTGTACTTTATGTATAGTAAGCTCTAGTTTTCTATATTCTGTTATTCAGGCTTTAAGTAAAGCCGAAGGAGCTGGCAACCCTTCATCTACTATCTTACTGCCTTATTTCGCACTTCTAAATATTAGTGTTACATGAAACTCTTCAGTCCAGCATAGCAATAATCCTCTGTGTTAAACCAACATCAAAGGACTGATTTATGAGGCAGCTTACTACCTCTAAATATCAGCTGGCTACCTCACACAAGATTTTGAGAGACAGTCCATTAACTGAGCAGGACTGCTTTGCCTTACTACTCACAAATTAGTGCATTCTTCTTCTTCTTCTTCTTCTTCTTTTGGCTTTTCCTGGTTAGGGGTCGCCACAGCGGATCACCTGTCCGCTCATGATCAGCAGTGGAGTTTTACAGTGTCGAGTTGCCAGCCCGGCGCCCAACCTTCCACAGAAGGCACACACATGCACACACTCACACCTAAGGCCAATTTTAGAGTGTCCAATCCACCTACAGCATGTCTTTGGGATGTGGGAGGAAACCGGAGCACCCGGAGGAAACCCACGCAACCACAGGGAGGACATGCAGACTCCGCAGAGAAGGCACCCCAGCCGAGGATCGAACCAGAGAACCTCACAAATTAGTGCATTACTTGTATACAAACTAGCTATGGATTAAAGTGTGGGAGGTGGTAACTAAGCTCATTTTCAGGGGAATGGGGAAGGAAGATGGAGAAAGGAAGCACAGCAAGCTGAGCAAGTATTAATTATAGGCACATTAAAATATTTTGTTGTACAGATTATAGGTGAATATTAGGCTAACTGCCTTGAAGGACCATTTTAAGCCTCGTCAAGAAGCTAAGGTCAGAATCAAACCCTGTACCTTGGATCTATGAGGTGAAAGCCTTAAGCAATATGCCAAACCCAACCTGGATTTTAAACATATTACCAGTGCGGGTAGGATTTTTGACTGAGTATTGGTAATAAGGCATCCCCTTGTGTTAACAGGGTAATCCATTCTAGAACATATTTATATTAACCGTCCAAATAAACATTTTCCTAAAAGAACACTGTTTTCAAAATGCACTATAATATAAACACTGCCCATGTAAGAGACTGTGTCTATGCACCCTAATTTATAAAATCAGCTTTCAAATCTCTGTACCTCATAAGGAAAATAGTTTTATTGCAGATGATAACCAAAAGATTATATTGAAAAATAAAAACATTCTTCAGGCTACTTGTCTTTTATTAAGTAAAGTATGTTCTATTTTATATGTTATATTGCAAATTTACAGTGCTTTTGAACCCTGCATCATAATTAAAAATGACAAGTTCATTTACCCAGTTAAGAAATCAATGCATTTCATATTTTTAAATATTCTTACTGCTCAATTTGCCTGTTTTCTCATTTATTACTTTAATTACATATTTAACATCCCGTGTTTCTTCTGTCTCTCTGTTCTTTTATGTTAGGTCACAGTTTCTGAATTATTTATTTTTAAAGTTAATTAGAAATAGTTTGAATGACAGACTTAATATTTACTTACTCTTTTTTGAAGTCAACTCATGGGATCTTTGACACTCATCTACATTATTACCAGAAAAGGTGAAAAGGACTTTAATTTAATATATGATCCAAAAGGCAACACACTACATTATGCTCTACTGCAGTTTCCTTACGGGTGATTAACTCCGCTGCCCAGATTAGTGCATATAGCAAGAGTCTAGTGTGGGAGTAAAACCATTGCATTTTGGATTATCTACAATGTGTGCATGTGTAGTCTGCTTGAACCTCTAGGACTAAAGTGAGTACATATTAAGATCCCAAGTGGGGACTGTAGAACTTATGACACTTCTGACTTGTGCATACCATTCTCTAAGCTTGCATGTGGTTGCTTGAATTCAAGTCCACTACTAGAAATGCATGGGTGCTTATCCCCCTTGTCCACAGTTCACTAACAAGCATCAGCTGCTGCAGTCCATCTTATTAAAAGGCAAACAAATAGACTTGAGGGAAAAATCCTTGGCTACACTCATAGCCACAAGGTACCATTTCATAAAAATGTACTGTATATCATAAGAGTAGAATTCCTAATGTCTGTCGTCACATATAATATGAGCTGTGACATTCAGGGTGTCAAATGTGTGATCTGTGGACAGTGAGGATGGATATACTGAGTACTACGCTGTAGCAGCCCAAGCCTGAGCAGGCTTTGAGAATCAAATGCCGGTTGAAGAGGAAAGAGAAATGGCTTTGGCAGGTCTTCATTTGCTCCCATTTTCCTGATTCAGAGGGGCTGTGTAAAGTTCATACTCTTATTCCTTCTCAGATGATAGCCAATCCTGATCAGATGTCAAGTATTCAGCAATACAGAGTATGATGTAAAGGTGAAGGTGCTTAGATGCAAACAAGCTACATCCTTCAGACATGAGTTTGATGTCCATGACCTCCTTTTGTACACTGTATGATTTAGATCAAGTCACCTAATTACAACCAGGCTCCAGGATCAAATTTGAAAAGATGTTATAATGTCTAGTTGGTATCTAATAGACATCAAAGACTAAATAAAAAAATGATGAAAGTCAAAGAAGTCTTCAGCAACAAAATTGTCTGCACTTCCACATGTCCAAATTCGTCAGTGGTTACAGCAAAAAATACAACAAAAAAGAGCCTTTCATAAGGACATATGGCAGTCCCTTACATTTTCTGAACACCTACGGCTATGAGACTCAATAAAAGAATTATGAATTTGGGGAACAATGGAAAGTAAATGTCAGGCATTGTTGAACATACAAAGCAGTTGGTTTTGTTTAAACAAATATCAAACATATGCAGAACAACTATGAACCTAGTATTACAATACCAGTTCAACAGGGGAGGAAAACACCAACCCGTGTATGATGACTGAATGCAGGACTCCCTGCATTCTGTGCAGATTTTACTACCAGTTGACAAAAAAGGAGTCTAGGGGCACTTAGGTACCCAGTTTCTCCCAAAAGCAGTTTCATCTTTCAAGTGGTGAACCATCATGGCTGTGATTTATTGAACATACATTCAATGCAGAACAACTATGAAACAAGTATTGTATTAACAAGTCAGCAGGACAGGAAAGGAAAGGAAAGAAAAAATGCTGGCCCTTGTCTAGAGATTGTACCCAGAACCCCCTGCAATCCATGTGATTGCCCCTGCCATTGTACTAACAAGGAGTCTCTGAATAGTTGGGTAACTGGTTTCCCACAAGAGCAACTTCTCCTTTCACATACGAAACCACCATGATTGTGATTTTCTGAACACACAACTATCCAACGCAGAACAACTATGAACCAAGTAGTGTATTAAAAACTCAACAGGAAAGGAGAGGAAAACACCGACTCTTGTCTGGGGAATTGAACAAAAGACCTCCTAAATTCTATGCAATTCTCACTGCCAGTGCAACACCAAAAATTCTCTAAACAATTAAGTATCTAGATTTCCCTAAGAGCAGTTGCTTCCTTCAGCTAGGAAACCACCATGATGGTGATTTCTGAACACAAAAGCATCCAATGCATTACAGCTATGAACCTAGAATTGTATTGCAAAAGGTCATATGTCATAAAATATAAGGAAAACAATAATCATGGAGAGGGAATACAAGGGAAAACTGTGGCTTAACATTGCACACATTTCAAAATTAGATACAGATTTTAACACTAACATTTAGTACCTAATCAGCTTACAATGTCTAGTAGCCATTGGCTACTGAACTGAAAGCCTGGTTAATATCAGTATTCTGTAGTCTATAGATAATTTTATAAATAATAATCTCAGGTATTATAATTGTGTAAAAGCCATATACATGCATAAACTGAGTTTCTGTAATGGTAGTACTGCCTTTAATTCTGCTGCCATGCAAAATGACTGCTCTCGTGCCTGATAGAGGTGGGTACACATAGTCAGGCTTGCTGTAGTGCAATGTTTATCTCACACTGTCTGAAATGCAGGTCTAGGCTGGAGTCAGACAAACAAAACAGTTCCTGAGAGCAATACCATTCTGCTGGGAAAAAAGGCTGAAGTTTGCTTGTGCAAGCAAAGATTGGAAATGTTTACAGGCAAGAATCAGGAAGTAAGTTTCAGTGCTTGGACACCTGCTGACAAGATGGTGTGTATTTAAATAGCAGATATATTCATTAACAGTGCCAGTACAAGGCCTGATTATTATTTATATTTACTTAGTCAAATGTGAGCATACTCAGAAATAAAGACTCTTTTAAAAATGAGCCTTACCAGGAATAAAGAAAAAAAAGTCAAGAGTATGATTTGTATAGAAAACTACATCACATGATAACATGCTAAGAAGGTGAAATAACTATAAAAAATGACATATACACTTTGCATTGTCTGTTAACCAGTATAAGTATATCTTATATACCATAAGCCTACTTTTCCCTCACTTCGTATTACAATTCCTGTTTGTATTATACTAATCTACCTTTAATTTCTCTATGAACTGGCTAAAATTTCTCTGTTAAATCATTGTCATATACAGTAATTTGTATCTATTCATAACCAGTGTTTTCATATTATGTGTAACTTGGTATACTTATTTAAACTGTAATTGTTTTTGTATTAAGACTGTAAAATTATTGCTCTTAAATATTTTCAAAGGATCATAGGATCTTAGGAAGTTACTAGGCTACTTAGGAAGTTACTAGGCAAATAGCCCTAGGGCTGTTACAAGCCCAGCCAAGTTCTACCCTTATTTCCATGATCAGCACCTATTGCCCCTGTCCAAGAGGGACACAGGTAGAACCCCTGAGGTGAATTTACGTTTACCCATTCAATCGTCCAGACTGTGTTTGTAAAGGGCCAATGAGGTGCTGTTTTTGACATGAAGTGGGAGTCTATTCCAAAGGTGCGGTAACCTCTGGGAGACAAATCTGTCCCTCCAGCAGGTTCTATTAATGTCACATATCAGTTTAAGGTGAGCTAATAACCCATGTACCATTTGACTTGCGGATATGCAGCATTTCCAATAAAGCAGGGTCAGGGATTGCCTTATATGTAAGGCAGAGATATCCTCTGAGTAGTATGTATGAAACAGAATAAACTTACATTGATTTCAAATTATTCACATAGGACAGATGCTGAAGACTTTGAATTTTCCTTGTGAGGAACCTTTGTGGTCTCTCCAATTGCTGCAGGTGCTTGGAAAGGGGCATTGTACTCAGTTATTGGTCTGATAAGGGAAGAGTACAGGGAGGTTATAACTTCTTTTTTCTGGAGGCAATGCGCTTACTTATGAGATGAGCAATACAGAATGCCCTTCTTACTACTGTGAAGACATGGTGGTCAAAGGTAAGGTTGCTGTCAATATGTGTGTCCAGGTCTCTCACCAATGAGTGCATACTTAAGGTGTTGATATTGATGTGGTAGTTAGCAGGAACATCGCCCTTACTGAAAGAGATGATAATACATTCATTTGCATTGAGTTTAAGGCCATGACTTTAGTACCAATCATTTGTTTGTGTAAGACCCTCTTGTAGGATGTTGACATCATTTGGAGAGTCTATAACTACTCTCAGTTTGCAGTCATCAGCAAAGTTTGTCAGCCACAGACCTTTAGTTTTTGCTTGTACTTGAGAGAAATATATTCCAAACAATAGAGGTCCCACGACTGATTCCTGTGGAACACCACTGGTTACAGGTCTACTATTGGAGGTGGATTCCCCTATTTTGACTATATAGGTTCTATCAATGAGCCAGTTAGTGACCCATCTAACAATATAAAGGTTAATACCTAGCTGGGTAAGTTTGTCAATGATGCCTGAGTGGGGGATAGTGTCAAACACCTGGGCTAAGTCTAGGTAGGCTGTATGCACAGATTTCCCCTCGTCCAGGGTCTTGGTGTCTGTCTCAAAAAGTCCACCAAGTTTAACAGGCATGATCTCATTTTGACAAATCCAAACTGAGTTTTTGTAATACTTTGGAGCTTTTCTCCCATGACCTGTGTTGAAAATGGGATCCTACCTAGTAGGACTTTCCCAGTAATCAAATGACAATAAATAAATAAATAAATAAATGCAAGCAGATTGTCATACGCGTTAAACTGACATGTAGGAAAAGTAAAAGCCACTAATCAAACAGATAGAAAAATAAAAAGAATACTAAGTGTAGGAAGTCAAAAGGATGAAAAACACGGCAGGACAGGTCAGAGCCACTGTGGATTACAAAGGAACATGCCTTGAAGTGCAGAACAAGCATATTTTTAAAGAAGACTAGAGTTTTCTTCCAAATCTGGGCTTATTTGTTGAAATGGAAAGTGCACATGAACTAGTTTTGTTCTACTTAGAAGTCCACATATTTAAGGTGCTGCTGTCTGGCCATGATTCTTAACAGAGAACAACAAACCACATCTTTGCTGAGGTACTGTGTGTGTGTGTGTGTGCGTGTGCGTGTGTGCGTGTGTGCGTGTGTGTGTGTGTGTGTGTGTGTGTGTGTGTGTGTGTGTGTGTGTGTGTGTGTGTGTGTGTGTGTGCGTACATAGGTGAGTATATATACAGACACCCAAACATATCCTGTATATCTACATATGTACCAGACTAACTGAGGTTATTTCAAAATGAATTAGCAAATCATTAGTCCATATCTTTAAACACTCCTTCAAAGTACCTAATGTGTGGAAAGGCAGAAATCATCCCAGTGTGTATTTCTGTTCACTTTAACTTCAAATTTACTTTTATTACAGTGCTTATTATCAAAACCACATGTACACAAAGGAGAGAAGTGCAATGGTATTCTGCAATAAGAGTCTGCAGAAGTCTTTTGATTAAAAAGAAATGAAAGCTCTATTTTTCCATTCTGGTAATTCCTTATTTGGAGTGTCTTTGCTTGTGAATTTTATGGGTTTTCAATATAAATTGGAAAATACACTGTAAATATAAAGTACGCTTGAATATAAAGCAGTCTGTTCAGTGGTTACTAAATACTACACTTGTGGAGAATGCAAGAAAGTTTGGTTTAAACATACAAAACTACTCTAATTTGTTCTTGACATCACTAATTGCAAATGCAAACCAATAGTGATTTGATTTCTCTACCCATAGAAAAAGAGGCATGAGTGTCTGCTTCATGAGGAATTGCCATTTTTTTTCTTTTGGCAGACTGAGTTCTGATATGAGTAGTTACAATGAGAAAAAAATGGAAATTCTTTTGAGTTATTATGAATCTAACAAATATGAAATTCAAATTGCAACTACTGGGTGAATTCCTAATTGAATGCCAGATAAAATAAGAAGTGTCTCTTTGGCCACACTCACAGGCAAAAAGATATAGTAGCTACGAGCACTTTAAAGAAACTCTTACAAGGAAATGCAGTGAACTTATTGGAATTGTACGACATGCTAAACAGTAATAGAATGACACATATACAGTGGTCTGTGTTGGAATATCAACAAACCAGAATGTTGATGTTCATACTGCCGAGCCCATAAGAGCAAAGAGCATAGGTTCATAGGTTCATAGGTAGGTACTAGGCTATCGGCCTAAGGGCCTACGTAAGCCTAGCCAACAAGGTTCCTTGTCTTATGCCACCCAAGAAAGTTATTTTCCTGTGCCACTGTCGAGCAGAGACACAGAGCACACCATTAAAGTGCCATAACATTAGCACAGCTGCCCCTGGCCACTGATGTAAATGAACATATCCAAAAGCTCATGTTCACCCATACAATACAAGTGAGTGTTGTGGATTTCGGCAGTCAGGTAATGTTAGTGTGTGTGCACATATTTGTATGTGAGTGTATGTGTCAGTGTGTGTGTGTGTGTGTGTGTGTGTGTGTGTGTGTGTGTGTGTGTGTGTGTGTGTGTGTGTGTGTGTGTGTGTGTGTGTGTGTGTCTACATGGGAGGTCACGGTGAGTGGGGTTAGTGAGAGGTAGATTAGGTAGGTGTATGGAGAGGGGCTGTCATACCTGCAAATTCAGTAGACTAACAAGAAACATAGGGTCGGGGAAACACCAGGGAGACCTCTTTCCTATTGTGCCTTAATGGTATACAGGGTTGAGAGGAACACTAGCCATCAAGGATAATGCTTTCATATTGTGACTTAATAGCACATAGGGTTATGGGAACACTATCCACCAGGTAGAATTCTTTTGTATAGTGCCTTAATGGCATATAGGGTCAGGGGAGCACTAGACACCAGGAATTACTCTTGTAAATTATGAAATAATGCCACTTAAAAACATGGGTCAGGGAAACACTAGACACCAGGAATAACTCTTGGAATTATGTCAAAATTCCACTTAAAAACATGAGATGGGGAAGACTAGACATCATGGATCAATCTGCATATTGTGCTTAATGGCAGAAGTACAACAGAGGCTGGGGAAGCACTAAACACCAGGGCTAAGTCTTTAAAATCATGCCTTAAAGCACAATGTGGGTTTGGGGCAAGGACCACTAGACACATGTGATACTATAATAAACAGTATGCCATAGAGGCACTAAACTAGATTCAAACCCTGCACCCTCCCACTGAGGGTGTAAATACTCTGTCACTACTAGATACCAGGAAATGGTGTAAAATACCACCTAAAACTTAAAAATGTAAAGGAAACATGAATATGAAAAAGGCTTTGAACCCTGCACCCTTGACACAGCAACAGCATCATTAACTCCCTATGCTAACCAACAAGTTAGTGTAGCCTTTTTTAATATAATAAGGACATTGGCCATGGGTCAGAAATTGAAAAAGTTTACGACTTATGAGGAAGAGGGACAGGGGGTATTTATAAGTATACTTCTCAACCACATTGTACAAGAAATCTAGAAAAAGCAAAAATAATGGTGGGACAAGGACTCACAATCAGGGACATATTTTAAATGTTCCTCACATAAACTTATACAGCTTCCAGAATAACTTATTTTCCATTAGCATGTATTTACTGAAGGATATAACATCTGAAGCTCATATGAATGGCAATATTTAGTGATGCCAATCCTCAATAGTTTGCAACAAAATCACACATTGTATGAGGAACAGAACAAAATTATGAGGTGAAAATCTAGACAGTCATCAAAAATATGGACAGTTTAGAGTTATGCCTATAACAGGCAACAGCAGGAGCATCCTGGAAAATCAAGGACATTTGAAAGAGATACGGTTGTTTGTGTGTGTGAGGAGGCTTCAGGATAAAGTCAGGAGTAACACTAGACAACATCAGGGAGAATTTTCAAATATACCTAAGACTCTCTTAAAAGCTAATGGGGCAGCAAGTCTAGCATCATGATGTAGTCTTTGCACAGTAAGGAGTATGAAACTCCAATGTCTGGCATTATTGACTGAAATCATCAATTATTTATGATAGCAGGGACAAACATAAAAAGAGATACTGAGGATGTTCTGTCAACTTGGGGACAGGGAGGAGTATGTGATATGTGTGCATGTTTTACAGTGTGTATAGATGCGAAAGACTGAATTGAGGGTCCCTGTGGCAATGTGATGTATGGGCTGCTAGTGTTAACTACAATAGGAAAGTGTTAATTATGTCTAGCAGTAGTTAATGGTGATTTATAAACATGTAAATTAGCTGATAAGGATGTCTTCCCACATTATCATTAATTTACCTCTGAAGTGGAAAATATGTTGGTGTTACATAAAAAGCATAATGATTAAGGTCTTTGCCTCCCATGCGTAAGGTACAAGATTCGATTCTGACTTACAGCCAGTGTCTGTTTGGAGTTTGTATGTTCTCCCTGTGTCTCTTGGGGGGGGGGGGGGGTTCCTCCCACATCTGAAAAACATGCTGAGTGTTTCCTTCTCAAACTCACCAAAAAATGGAGCTGTGGGCAGCAGCACAGATTCTACATGGTACCCTATACAGAGAAGAGCTGTATAAATCAACTGCTTTGGGCATCTACTTTGGTACATAGTATCCTCATGAGAGGAGAACATGGATCACAAACTGTATGCCTGATGATGTAAAATATGGCTCTAGGTGATTCAGACATGTTGACTAACGTTGCCAAATAGGCATGGGTATTTGCCAGTGATAAGTGAGTTGAGGACCCAGCCTACTCCAACCTATGCCAGGGACCCATGCTAATGGTGGGAGGAGTGTAAGTGCCCCTATCAGCCAGTGTAAAGGCCAGCAGCCCTGGATCAATAAGCTACTGGCCATCCAGTGTCTAATTGTCCAACTTGGGTTACCTGGGATAGCTCTATTGAGTGCAAGCTGGACATAAAACCAATCAACCTGCTAAACATAAACTAAGAATTGTTACACTCAGTATAGGTTCAATGACAGGATGGAGTTTAGATGTGAATGGCATGATGATAAATACGAGGCTGTGCATCCTACGTATCCAGGATCCAAGATGGAAGGGTAGTCCAGCAAAGCAGCTTGGCTTGGAATCTAGTCTCTACTACTCAGGATGAGGACAGGCTAGAAATAGTGTGGGAATTGTCTTGAGGAAGAGGCTTCAGAAGACAGTGAAGGATGTCATCAGACTTAGAGACAGACTCATGGCAATTAGACTTCAGCCTAATGATAGGACAGCATTCATGATTTCAGGGAGAAGAGTGCATTCAAACAGCAGCTGCAGGGCCTAATAAATAAAGCAGGACAACAGGAACTGGTGTTGATAATGGGTGACTTGAATGCACATATTGGGACAGATAGAACAGGATATGAGGACTTCCTGGGTACACATGCGAGGGGCAACAGGAATAAAGAAGGAGAGGCCATTCTAGACTTCTGTTTGGCAAATTGCTTGACTGTAGCCAACACATGGTTCAGAAGGAGAGACAGTCACAAGATTACATACAAGAGTGCCAGCATGCAACTCAGGTAGACTTCTTCATATTAAGAAAAGGGCACTGAGGTAAAATCAGCCTTTGCAGTCATCCCCAGTGAAACAGCCAGCCCCAAACTATAAACCACTGGTTGCCATAATCAACCGCAAGCAGTGCTTAGAGAAGGCTCTACAGCCAACAGAAGCCAGTCTGAAGACCTGGAAGTTGAAAGGAAAGAAAACACAACAGTTCAAGGAATTACTCAGGGCAATAGCACCTTAAGAAGAAGAGGAAATTGGAGGAGTTGAAGAAGAATGGCCGTTCCTCAAAGCAACATGTGTGAGGACTACAGAACAGATACACGGCCAAGCCAGGTATGGAAATAAGCTGCATAAGGATTGCAGAAGTCCAAGAAGTCATCAAAAGAAAAAAGGAGTGAACAAAAAAGTAGGAGATAGAAAATACAGACCAGGCTAAGAAGGAATAATAGTTAGCTAGAAAAGAAGCTGAGAAAAGAATTGCAGTAGCAAAAAACAGTGCATCAGAGGCACTCTACCAGCTTCTGGAAAGTAAGTCAGCAGATGGCACAAAGAAACTATAGCAGGTTGCAAGGCAAAGACAGAAAGATAAAGAAGTTAGTCAGACACCTTTCATAAGGGATGCCAGAAACAGCCTGCTCAGCAGTCCACAGAATGTCAAAGGCAGATGGAAGAATGTCAAAGGCAGATAGAAGGAGTACTTCCAGTAGCTTCTGAATGAAGAAACTCCCACAGAAGCTGTACTGCCTCAGACACAGCCTACAGTTAGAGAAGATAAGGAGCCCACCATATAAGAAATAAGAACAGCACTAAGAAACATGAAGTCAGGGAAAGCAACAGGGTCAGATGAGGTCACAGCAGATATGATAAAGATGTTGGGTGAAATGGGGAAAATTGTTCCTGAGAGTACTCATAGCAGTCTGGAGAGAAAGAAGTATCTCAGGTGGCTGTAGAATAAGCAAACTAGTGCCATTTACAACTGTGGGTAGTACAGAGGTATCAAACTCCTGTCACACTGCATGAAAGTTCTGGAGAGGGGGGGTTTATAAATACATATGCAGAGTACAGCAGTTTGGATTCAGATTAGTATTCAGCCTAAATTGGCCCAATGTTTGCAGTGAGACAGATAGTTGGGAAGACACAGATAACAATGTCCTCAGAAAGCTGATTTTGGCAGTCTTGCAGTGGTTTGAAGCCCCAGAAACATTGGTAGAATTAGTGCAAGCTATATACATGGACCCAATGACTTAAGTATGAACGGTGTTCAGTCTCACAGGGGGGATTCCCTGAGGGAGTGAGTGTGCATGGGTTCATCTCTGAGCCAACTGTTGTTCATCCTGGTGATGGATTAAATTACAATGTGACATTACAGGCAGACTCTGAGCCAGAACTTCAACAAAGGATAAGGGACTGGAATGTGAAACTGAAAGGACAAGGGATGAAAATGAGTACAGATAGGACAGTTGTAATGGCATTTTATGGTGAAGTTCAGAAGAAGCTGAGACTTTAGATAGAAGAGAAAATAGTGGAACAGGTTAACAGCTTTAAATATTTGGTAGGGGATGTTGAGGAGAAGTGAAGTCTGAATAAGGAGGTCAAAGTTAGAATCAGAGGGACTGCAGCCAACTGGCACAGAGTGTCAGATGCAGTACATTACAGAAGAATGCCAACGAAGCTGAAAAGTAAAGTGTACAAAACAGTGGTGCAACCAGTGCTACTGTATGGTACAGAAACCTGGGCAGTAAAGGCAGAGCAGTTAAGGAAGCTAGAGGTGATGGAAATGAACTGCCTGAGATGGGTGGTAGGATGCACACTGTGGGACAGATGAAGAAATCTGGACATAACAGCAGAAACCTAAATAGCTCCAATTGCATAAAAGGTAAAAGAGAACAGATTACAGTGGTTTTAGCACATGTGCAGAAAAGCAAAAGATGATCTGGTGAAGATGATTTGGGACAGACAGGAAGAAGGCAAGAGGAAATTGGGGTATCTAGCAAAGAGGTTGATGAACTGTGTGAGAGAAGGCCTGTGACAGTCAGGCATGAGTGTCAAAGAAAGCAGGAGAATAACATTGAATAGACAGAGAGGGTGATAGCTGATACGACACCCAACCACATGTAGAAGATGAGAAAAAGGGGTTTGATGACGATGATGATATTAAAATGCTTACATCAAAAAGCTGTGTGTATTAAAACTGCTTTACCAAAACACTTCTGATGTCTTGTGAAATTGAAGTAAGGTACTGTTTTTAAAAGTAAAACTCTCAAAAGGAAAAAGGCAGAAAAAGGAGGTTTATTGATAAGTAAAACAAGAAAAAGGTGAAGCTTATAAATGTTCACCCATCTGATAGAAAATAGTATGTGTTGCTGTCTGAAGCAAGGGGAAATGTAGATTTTGAAAATAAGCCCTCTGATAGTAAAACAGATTACAAGAAGGAAAACTGTCTGCAAACTTGGTAAACTGTCTGTGAATTGTGTGTACTGAAGATGAGAGGCAACAGAATTAAAAAACAAAACAATATTTGTTCTGATATTGATGAAGTAAAGCAAAACTCTGCTGATATAAATTAGCCAAAAGAAGTAATGTTAATCAACTAAGGTTGGTGCAGCTGAATGGAAGTGCTTTGAGCCAAACGTCTCCAATAGCCCGGAGTTAATGGATGTTTTGCATTTCCAGTATGTATCTTGGCAAAGTGAAACAATAATTGGAAATAATGACAAGGAATCAATGACAGCAAGAAAAGATGATACTGAAGGGTAGAACTTGTGTTTCAAATTATAGAATGTTGTTACGAAACAAGCATTTATAGAAAAAAGGTAATGGAGCTTGTTACAGGAAGTATACTGGGACAACAAAACTATAACCAAGAGGCAAAGAAAATTAATAAGATGTTCTCTAAATGCTGTATAGTTTTACAAGATAAAGTTAGAAAATTAACTGACACTATAGACATGTTAAGACAGTCAAATAGCATTGTCTTAAGTAAAACAGCTCATAAATATAATGAAAGATATTATTTCTGGGCATGAACATAAAATGACAGAATGATTTAAAAGGTTGTTGGCTGACTTTGACAAAAAAAATTGTATGGAGAAATGGAAAAGGCAAAGAAAAAGCTATTTTCTCCAAAAGACTTTCTAAATTCCCCATAGTAGTAGGAACACTGAAGCAAACTTGAAAGGGCTAACAAAAGACACCATAAAATCACCAAGAAAAAGAGTTGAAATCTGATGTTGTGACTTAAAAACAAAAGAAAAGTCAGCCATAAGCCCAAACTAACATTGTGGTTTTGCATAGTGAAAAAGAAAACTGTGGCAAGAGCTACAAAAGATTAGTAGTTCCCTGCTTGACCTAAAAATGAAATATCAGAACATGCAAGGTGAGCTGCAAATGAATCATTACAATCACAGCATCAAGAAACCAGAAACTGAGTTGAGAATTCTACACAGACTAATACAACAGTAAAGTAACCAAAGTCTACAACAAAAGAAATCTAAAATATAAACAAGCAAACACTTGGCTGTGGGGAATTCAAAGAGACAATATGCAAAGAAATAAATAGAACAAGTGCACATAATCATCATATCACAGGAACTGAATAGAAATACAAAAGAATAAAAGCTTTGCAAATGTGTTATGGGAAAAACAAATGATGTTAAGTATAACAATAGACCAGTTTGTTGTTAAACTAATACAAGGAAAAGAAGGTATCTGAAGATAAAAACTTAGTGAGTGAGCCTGTAACTAAGACACTTTTAATGGAAAAAGGTTAAAGTTTCAAACAGCCTGAGGTTATAAAAGACACAGCCAAACATATAACCAATAAGTGGAAAATCTAGAAAATGAAATGGTAGTTTTTAGATCTAATATAGTAATATTGAAAAGACAGATTGATATGTTTAATCAGAAATGCAATGAAATGAAGACAGAAAACTCAAAACTGCTACGAGAGCATGCCACCCTAAATAAAATTATAATGTATATGATAATTATATGCTTCTATCTACTCATAATGAGATCAAGGCAACACTGAGTAAGGTTCTGAGTGTAGTCTATAAGGATTTAGCATACCAGTAAAACTAATATATTGAGACACACAAGGAAATTCAAAATTAATTAAAGAACAAAGTGAATCAGCCTGAACTATCAGTGGCAGAAATTGAACTCAAGTATGAAAGAGCATACGATGAAACTACAAAAACATCATACAGGAGTTGAAGCTCAAAAAAGGTATACAGTAAGTGTGTTCTAGTGCCAAGAAGAAAGCGGCACGCCTAACAACCCAACTGATGAGCCTAGGATATACTACTGATAACTGTGCATAGCATTAAACGACCACATTGCTATATCTGTTTCCAACTGGTATATATTATCAGATATTACCAGAACTGGAAGCATGTTTTTTTTTTTAATATTTTGCCTTTTAAGATCAATTTAGGTTCAATATTGCTTGTTTTCATCTATAGCAAGTATACACACATAATTACATCTATCTATATATATTTAATTTAACCAAATGTCCTTTGGTCAAACAGAAAAGAAAGCTATTACTTTCATAGAAACTAAACTGGATACATGTTATTAGTTTTTCTGTGTGCAAGAACTGTTCTGTGTACAACAGTAATTTTATAATTTGCCATTTCCTCACTGTAGTGCATCATCTGAGTTAGTACATATAAACAGAAGGGGGATGATGATGTGCAAAGTGCAGTGTTTATTGCAGTTTTTTCCTTTTTTCTATGAACTGAATTTCAGTAAATTAGAACTAATGTTTTAAGATCCAATGTTTTTCATTTTCAGCTATGTGACATAATTATATATGTGTGTGCATGTCTGTGTGCCAGTTTTTACATTTTATATATATATATATATATATATATATATATATATATATATATATATATATATATATTTATAGGGTCCTTATTATATGAATGAAAAATCAAGATCTCGAATGGCTGAAAAGTTGAAAATGCCGTTCTTTGAAATTGTTATTGTGGGAGGCTGTGCCCCACACCCCCCAGTAATTATATATACCAACTCCGAGATTGCACCACAGTGAGGAAAGGGCAAACTTTCTGATCTTCACTGTACCGCGATCTCATAATAGCGATCTCAAAGAATGGCATTTTCAATTTTTAAGACATTTGAGATCTTGATCTCTCATTCATCTAAATGTCACTATACATTTTATATAAAAGAGTCTGTGTTATTGACTTTGTATATTGAATATCTATTATGTGCTATTAGTGTTTTTGCCTTGAGTTTGATGACATGTATGGCCTAATGAAGAAAACAATACTTTATATGTGGATACTTGACAATCACTACATATGTTTAAATGAAATACAAGGCACATATTTTAATCATCAAAACATTGAAGACTAAATAAGTAATCTTTGTGCTGTATGTCTAAATATAAAGACAGAGTTGAGTAAACGGGACTGGCAAAGAGCACACTTAATTTACTATTATGCTTATACTTTGAACTGAACTATTCCATTGAAAACAATGGAAATAAATATGTGGCAATCACAGACTGACTTACTTCCACATAACAAGTAACTTCTTATCAGCTCTCATATGTAGTGAAGTACTTCTGTTCATGGGTTATCATGGGATAACACAAGGCCACATAGCTTTTTGTCCATAATTTAATCTCCTCTTTCAAATTAGTTTTAGTACATTCTCCGTAGCTCTAGTTACACTAATAAACTTTTATAAAACCTTTTAACTGAGTACTATTTAAACTTTACAGATATAAAATTGTTTTACATGACTATGTCTATTTAATTTTCACCCATGTTTTACAAATGAGAATGACTATTTTATTTTTCTTTAGATTAAACTGCTGCACACATTTAGAGCTCTTTAAAAGATATGCATGATGAGTATATCTCTGTGGATGAATCTGGTGATTGTGTATCAAAGTTTAATTGATTTTTGAACTATAACAGCCTATTACTGGTAACTTTCATTCTTAAACTGTCTCCAAGACCTAATAATGACTGCACAGGTCTTTGGGCTATGTAAAATTGCAAGCTGTAGCTGTTCACAGCTGAATAGCATGAACGCTCTATTAAGCCTTTGGTTTAAATCTCTTCACCTCCATAAGTAACAAGCTTCGCACAATTGGCCGAATTAAGTTGCTCACCAACATTACTTTAGCAAATATTTGTGCTGACATCACATTACACTTTCAACCAGTGTCTACCCTGAGCTCCGAGGGTCCACCACCGATCAGGACAGTAGAAAATACCTCACTCCCCGCCAACAAATCTACCGCATCAATCCCCTCACTGACCACTGACTCACCATCCACACAGAAAGCAGGGTTGCAGCTTTCTATATGATCAACCTGATTTTTTTGAGTGACCTTTCTTAATAACTGAATGAGGCTTGCTTGATTTACAAAACTTAAAGTGGTTCCATTTTTTTACACTTGTGGCATTGCTGACTAAATGCTAAGCGCATCTGTCTTTTAGACTCATGACTGACTCAACAATTGTGACAGTTAACAATAAGACTTGACTTTGGTATTGCTGACTCACCCTTGTACTGTACTGAGAATTTCCTTTACTGAGCTAGTCTTGGAACCTGCTAGAAAGTTATGGGTCCTCCCTGGGAATCCTGCTGGCATTGCAGCTGCCATGTGCTTAGGCCTGCTTTTGCTTGCCGTGTGCTGCATGCTGTCTACTCTTGCTCTAGAAGTTGCTGAAACCATGCTCTTATTACTTGCAAGCATCTTATGAACGCATGGATTTGACAAATCTCTATGGCTTTGCTTAATATTAAACCACTGCCATGAAGTAAAATCTTTATCACTGCAGCATTATTAACATCACACACAAGCCTGTCCTTTATTAGCTTATCTTTCAAGTCACCAAATCTGCACATTTTAGCCTTATTTCTCAAGTCAGTGATATAAGCAGCAAAAGTTTCACCTGGCTTTTGGTCTCTTGCATAAAATAGGTGCCTCTCTAATGTAACATTTGTCTGGGGGTTGCTCATTTCTCTAAATTTACATTTCAAGCACTCAGGGTCCTCTCTTGATTCAACAGGTACCACAATATGGTGTTTTTCCTCCTCTCCTGCATATTCTTCTGGTGTATACACAAATGGACACTCTCTTTCAATGTACTTTGACCCAGCTAAGTTAAGCAAAATGATTGTCCTTGTATGTGCGTCTTTGTCAGAAAAAGCTGCTTGTATGAAAATATTGTATTCCTGCTCAAATACTCTCCAATTCTCTGCTATATTGTAATCAAACACAATAGGACTGGGTCTGCAAAATGCTTCTGCCATATCAGCACACAGTAGTGAAGGTGCTTGAAATTATGTACAAACATACACATGCATAAATATGCCAGAACTTGTAATTATGCCCAATAGCATGACAGACTCTTTGAAATAACTGCACTTTGCCAAATAAGCCTCTGTAACAGAAGAACACTTTAAAATCACTGTACTTTGTGAAACCACTCCTTATCAGTGTAAGAAATACTTTGAAATAATTGCACTTTCCAAATAAACTGTACACACAAGAAGAAGCTCAGAGCAAGAAACACTTTGAAATGAATGCACTTTGCAAATAAATAGTACACAGCACAGGAACCTTTCAAAATGGCTGTACTTTATGAAATAGCTCTGTACAGTGTGAGAAACACTTTGAAATGGTGGCACTCTGCGAACAAATGTACACAGCACAAGAAACTTTTCAAAATGGCTGTACTTTGACTGCACTTTGCAATATAACTGCACTTTGCACCCAGCAAACTCTTTGAGATAAATAAGGCACACACTCTGCAAACACTTTGCACACTCTGAGATACTTCAAACAACTCTAGTTATGCTTCGAATGGCTTCAGCCAATGTGAAATAGTAGCTCATGCCCAAACACGGTCTTTTACTAAAAACATGCAGTCGCTTTGCTCTTTAAGCTTATTTTGCCGTTTTATTGTACTTGTTATGCCCTTTTAATGTCTTATCATGCTCATTATACTTTTCTTGTGCTTGCTGTACTTTAAACATGCTTTTTATGCAAACCAAAGATAATTCTGAGCCCCACATACATATTTCTGCTAGTTTTATCAAATATCATGGTTTTGAATATTTTAATTAATAATGTGCTTTTTGTCTTTCGTTTGATTAATAATACATTTTGTGCTATTCATTTGATTCATAATGTGTTTTGCGCCTTACAAATGCTCCGTTTCATTTTCTTTGCAAAATAAATCTTATGTGCAAGTTTTGCTTACCTTAAGTTAATTTCTGGCCCTTTTTGTTTGTCTGAGTTCTGCTTCACTCACCCAGCTCAATCTGCCTTCACCTTCAACTCTGCATCTCATGGCTCTAAGAAGTTGCTCTCCCAATCCAGGTTCTGGCACCATGTCACTCATCTGGTCAGGATAAAACAGACAAACATTCATGGGTTCAGGTCAGGCAGCTTTATTACACACAAACACATCTGGAATGAGGCTTTTTTAACTTAAACTTAAATAAACTGCAGCCCCCCCCCCCACAGCTGTGAACCACAATGGTACAATCCAATAACTTCTCTTAACCTACATAGAAAGCAAATCTGGACTGCTGCCTTACCAGTCCAGATTCAGGAAGAAGGCAGCAGACTGCTGATGCCCCACTGCATAGACTGGAAGGGGATCGGACTGTAAGGTCAGCAGTCTTGGAACATTCGCAAACAGGAACCAGGAAACCGGAAGTGCATTCTGGCATGCGTGAAGGCAGATGAGCTGATACTCAGGATGAAACTGTTTGGATTTTATTTTATCATCATTGCAGCTACTCACAAGCTGTTTGCAATTTATTTTATCATCATTGCAGGTACTCACGAGCCATTTGGATTTTGTGTGTGTGTGTGTGTGTGTGTGTGTGTGTGTGTGTGTGTGTGTGTGTGTGTGTGTGTGTGTGTGTGTGTGTGTGTGTGTGTGTGTGTGTGTGTATGTGTGTGTGTGTGTGTGTGTGTGTGTGTGTGTGTGTGTGTGTGTGTGTGTAAAATGCCCCAGTTGATTTATACTGGTGGCTATAGAGAGAACTCAGGATAACCCTGTACCCTGGATACAGGTAACAAGAGCCTGAATTCCCTACCCCCACCATCTGTGAAGCTTTTGCAGATTTTTGCCTCATATTTTGTTTGTTCTGTTGGTCATAAAATCTGTGGTTTCTGAATTTTTAATTCCTTGTATAGTTGATGGTTCAGTGGTAGCATTTTTGCCTCACAGCTAGAGGTTCTCTGGTTTGATTCTTGGCTCGGGTGCCTTCTGTGTGGAGTCTGCATGCCCTCCCTGTGTTTCTGTGTGGGTTTGCTCTGGTATCCTCCCATGTTACAAAGACATGTGTGCAGTATTTCTCCCTGGGCCTGTGCTGAAAATTGGCTTTTGTTCCAAGTCAGGCTTTCCTGGTTAACAAATGTTAAACAAATAAAACTGACATGCATTTGAATTTCAGACTTCATATTCTGCAGAAAGTACATAGTAACACAAAACCTTTTAGTCTAGCAATTTTCTAAGTTTATAAGATGAATATTTGAAATTTGTCCCTATTTTTGGGACTGTATTCCCCCATTATTGGCTTCGTCCAGGTTTTTTGTGCTAAGGTTGAGAGCTATGGTGAGAATTTAATTCACTGAATATGTTTAAGGGCTGTATTCCCCCATTACTGGCTTTGTCCAGGTGTTTTGTGCTAAGAGGTTGACAGCTATGGTGAGAACTGAATTCACTAAATGGTAGCCATTTAAGTTTCAGTCTTCCTCTCTTTCATAAAACAGCTGATTTGGCATAGTGGTATGATGTTTTTCGTGTTTCACTGTTGCAGTCATCACACTTGGGTCATCTGCCTGCAGGTAGCCCTCAGTCGGCCCAAATACCAGAGACTTAGTATTTCTGCGTCAGTTGCTGTCACTCCAGGTCTGACATCAGGTCATCAGGGGTATAAAAACAGACAGCCAACGCCATTACATCAGTCTTTCTTGCAGAGGAGCCCGAAGCAGAAGCAGTTCACATGTGTTCTGGTCGGCCGCTACCTGAGTTTTTGTTTCCGGATTGTATTACCCTTAAGTCTTCTAAAGCTAAGTACCCTGTTGGGGATCCTTTTTTCTTGCTCTAACCGATGTTAGAAAAACTTAACAATTGTCTTGCCTGTGGAAAGCAAATACCTCACAGAGATTTTCATTCTTACTGAGTCACCTGTTTAGGCCCAGACCATGACGTACCTCTCTGTCAGTTTTGTGCCTTGTTCAGCACCCAAACTATTCATTGTCAGACCCTTATTGTCGCTAAATACTTTCGTTCACGATCTCTGTATTCCGAAATGGCTTTGGTAAGCCATCTGACTACCGATCTTCCAAAAAAAACATAAGGATAAAGACAGAGACAGACCACACAGGTCCAAAACGGCTGATGACGCTTCCATTAAGCTAGTCTCCAGTTCACCGGTACTCAGTGAGGTGCTTTCACAACCCCTGATGCCCAATTCAATGGATTTGCAGGCCTCTACCAAGACCCGTTCGGAGTCCAGTATGCCACGAGACTCTTCTTTGACTATGGAACCTGCGGATGTCTCTACCTTGGATGGGTCCAGAGCCGCTGAGCAGGCACCGGCTTCTGAGGAAGTTCTTTGCACTACCGATATTCCACACAAACCGATGACTTCTTTCACGTCTTCAGTTCTGTCTAAAGCTACTGAGCTTCTAAGGCCAAGAGTACGTGGTAAGCCTAAAAAATTGACGACCCAAACTCATGCACCTGCTTCCTTGCCACAACATCAAATGCTTAAAATGGCAGAAGACCTTATTATGTTGATTAGGGGAAGTAAGCCTTCCCCTGCTAAGAGAAAAAGAGACCTGTCCCCAGCAGCTTTAACAGACCAAGAGTCCAATGACTCTGAGGTATCTGATTATGAAGACATGCCTTTATCTCCTTATGAGGATTCAGATGCAGAGGAATCCATTCCCTCTGCTTCTCCTCCAGAGGATTTTTCTTTTGGTTAAACCTTACATACTTTAAGAGAGCATTTCCCCTGGGAATGCCAAGATTATCCTCAGTCCAAAAATAGACTCAGAGAATTTCTAGATTTGCCACAACATAGGCCTTTAGCAATATTCCCAGTCCTGGATGTTGTGGATGATGTCTTTATGAAATCCAGTTTAACTCCTGATACTTTACCCCCTGCTCCTAGGAAACCAGACAGGTACTAAAGAGTTCCTGACTCTCACAAATTCCTTCTCAAAAATACCCAGAGGTCATCTCCCAGGGGCCTAAAGGTATCAAAACAACTACAGCTAAGAATCCCACCCCTTCAGACAGGGATTCCAGAGCTTTAGACAGATGGGGTAAGAAATTATACACCTCTGCAACTCTCGGCATTAGGGCTTTGAATTTCCAGTTTCACATGCTGAAGTACCAACAACATATTATGGAACTTATTAAGCAAAAAATAGCTACCTTTACGGACTGTGCAGAAAATAAAGAATTACAAGAGCTTATGCATTCTGCAAGCCAAGTCGTCAAGCATACATTGCAGTTTGGCTTTGATGCCCTAGAAATATCTTGCAGGGCAGCAGTCACTGGCTCTGTACTGAGAAGGCATGCTTGGCTTAAGGAGTAGACCTCACCAGACCATGTCAAACAAAAATTACTAGACGCTCCTTTGAACAAGGACAATCTGTTTCGCACCAAAGCAGAACAAGTTCTTAAAAAGATGGAAGAAAAAGCTAAGTCTATGCAGACAGTCAAGGATTTCCTGCAAGTACAGCCTCCTAGATTCAGTAGACATTGCCCCTTGAAACATTGGTCCTTTCCAGCCCCCTCAAGGCCATCTCAAACTAGACCCAGGGGAAACAGACCCCCCCCCCCAGACTACAGTCTCAGGATATGCAGAGATCTAAGCAATGGAGTGCCTCCAGTTCAAAAACAGTGAGTGCTAAGCCACCCCCTTATGGAAAGAATTCCCAATGACTTCTCAACAACACTCCCAACCTCTGCCCAACTGCTTGTGCCCCTAGAAGGAAAACTTGCCCATCATGCAAAAAACTGGACTTCCATCACTAAAGACTGATGGGTCCTTAACACTGTCTCCCAGGGGTACAAATTTTACTTCCACTCATTGCCAACCCCAAAATGGTTCCCAGACCTTCCTCCAAACCAGTGGGCAGAGGCACAAAACCAGGTTCAATCCCTGCTTTCTATAAGGGCAATTCAACCTGTTCCTGCAGAACAGATAGGTCAAGGGTTCTATTCCAGACTTTTCCTGGTACCTAGAAAAGAGGGCACTTGGCGCCCAATCCTAGATCTTTCAATTCTAAACACCTTCCTGGTGGTACCAAAATTCAAAATGCTCACCCTGCAGTAGCTTCTTCCTATGCTGGCCAAAGAAGCCTGGTTAGCCACCCAAGACTTAAAAGAAGCCTGTCTGCACATCCCTATAAGGGACTCATGTAGGAAATATCTATGCTTCAAGGCAGGATCTATGCATTATCAGTTCTCTGCACTTCCCTTTGGCTTATCCACTGCTCCCAGAGTATTCACAAAATGCCTAGTTCCAGCCATTGCCTACTTCAGACAGAGAAAAAAAAATCAAATTTACCCATACTTGGATGACTGCCTGATTCAGGCAGACAGTCAGGAAATGCTGTTGCAGCACCTGACATTTGTAAAAATCTTCTAACCTCCCTGGGGTACACCATCAACGAAAATAAATCAAAGCTAGTCCCTAGTCAAAAGATTGTATTCCTGGGACCAAGCTTGGACACAGCATCCCAGATCGCATTCCTTACTCCAGAAAAACAAGCCTATCTGACAGACTAATTCACTCAAATGGCCACCAGAACCCAGCTATCCACAAGGAAAATCCTGCAGGCTCTAGGGTTCATGGCCTCATGCATCTTAGTAATTCCATATGCCAGACTGCATATGAGGAAACTTCAATGGTACTTAAAAAGTCTTTGGTGCCAACATTCTCAGGACCTGGAAACTGTCTTTCCTATCATATCTTGTCTAAGGACAGAGTTTCTTTGGTGGGCAGCAGCATGCAACCACAACAAGGGACTGCCCTTTACTCAACCCCACACCACCCAGACCCTAACCACAGACACATCAGACTATGCCTGGGGGGCACACCTGGATGACAAGTGCATTCAGGGCTACTGGAACCCAAGTCAAATTCATCTGCACATCAACAAAAAAGAGATGCTAGCTGTGCAGCATCCTCTAACAGCTTTAGGATCCCTACTCTCACCAGGACCCCTGCTCATAAAAACAGACAACACCACAGTTATGTGGTTCATCAACAAGCAGGGGGGAACCCACTCTTACCCACTCTGCAGGCTAGCCATGGCCCTGTGGAACATGGCCTTTGACATGGAGGTCCATCTTCAAGCTCAATTCCTGCCAGGCAAACAAAACTCACTGGCAGATGACTTAAGCAGAAATCTACTAGACCCACACAAGTGGCAATTAGAGTCCAGCACCTTCAGCCTTCTGATTCAGAAATGGGGGACCCCAGAGGTGGATCTCTTTGCCTCCCCCTGCACTCACCAGCTCAGCAAATTCTGCACCAGGACACCTCACAGCAGGGCCTTGAAAGTGGATGCCCTATCCTTTCAGTGGGTAAACCTCTCAGTCTATGCATTTCCCCCTCTGCCCCTTCTCTCAAGAATATTGCTCAAGATAAGACAGGACAGACCAAGGACAATTCTGATTGCTCCAGACTGGCCATGCTAGCACTGGTACCCACTCCTGCGCAGCCTGTCACCGGTGCCACCCTGGCACCTACCCCAGAACATGACCCTGCTCACTCAGCAGGGGGGGGGGGGGCAGATCTTGCATCTGCAACTGCAAACCCTAAATCTTGCAGCCTGGCTTATTACTTGAATTCTCCCCCAGTGACCAGTTTAAGCAAGCAGGTGCTGGACATTATTCTTGAAGCCACTAGCCCCAGTGCAAAGAAATCCTATGCTGATAAGTGGAAAAGGTATTGCTCCCGGATTCAGTCTAAAGGAGAGTACACAACTCCACCCTCCCTACCTCTAATCCTGCATTACTTAGCAGATCTACTCCACAGAGGCCTATCCTTTTCCTCCATTAAGATCCATGCATCTGCCATCTTGACTCATTACAACTCTGAGCCACCCCTATTCTCTCACCCTCTGATCAAACAGTTCCTGAAAGGGACAAACAACTTAAGGTCACCAAAGAGAGCACCCATCCCTCCTTGGGACCTTATCTTTTTACTGGAAAATCTAGCAGTGCCCCCTTTTGAGCCTGAAGAATCAGCAGACTTAAAATTCCTCTCTTGGAAAACAGCAATGCTCTTGGCCATCACTTCAGCAAGAAGAGTGTCTGAGCTACAAGCACTTATGGCCATGGAACCCTTCATTATTTTTCATGCTGACACGGTCTCCCTCAGTACTAATCCTTCCTTTATGCTCAGAGTGGTGTCCAGTGTAGCTCTCAACCAATCTATCCATTTGCCAACCTTCTTCCCTAATCCTGAAAATAAAGGGGAAAGGATCCTGCACTCCTTGGACTGCACAGACAGCTCAGATTCTACCTGGATAGGACTAAGCCCTTCAGGAAATCTGACCAGTTACTACTCAGTTTTGCACCAGGGGCAGAGGGCAAGGCCATTTCAAAATAGACACTGTCCAAATGGATAGCACACTGTATCCATTTCTGCTACAAACACCATGGGAAACCAACCTCTCAGGGGGAGTCAGAACACATTCCACTAGGGCAACTTCTACCTCTACAGCATTCCTCAGGGGAGTCCCTACCAGGGACATTCTGGAGGCTGCTACCTGGAGTTCTGTACACACATTCATCAAGCATTACCACCTGCCTATATTGTCCAAATCCAGGGTGGGTTTTGCAACTGCAGTCCTGCAGGGCATACTAGCCAGCCCAAACACATCTTGACCTCCTCCACTCTTTCTACATCTTTGGGAATCAACCCAAGTGTGATGACTGCAACAGTGAAACATGATGAACATAGTAAAGTTGTGTACACTTACCATAAATGTAGATGTTCAAGTGTATTCACTGTTGTAGTCCTGGTTTCCCTCCTTCCAGCCCCCTTCTCTCTCTCTCTCTCTCTCTCTGTCTCTCTCTCCTCTCTGTGTATACTAGTCACCCCTTGCAGGGGTAGTGGTATTTACTTTTTAGTGGTGGAGATTTTTCCACCATAGCTTAGCTCCCTTTTGGGGGGTTACTGACATTTGGGGCAAGAAAAACTGATATAATGGCATTGGCTGCCTGTTTTTATACCCCTGATGGCCTGAAGTCAGACCTGGAGCAACAGCAACTGATGCAGAAATACTAAGTCTCTGGTATTCGGGTGGACTGAGGGTAGGCAGATAACCCAAGTGTGATGACTGCAACAGTGAATACACTTGAACATCCACATTTATGGCAACTGTACACAACTGTACTTTGCTCTGATAGTTTTGCACAGGTCCTGGGTTCAAGTCTTGGCAGTGAAATGTATGGTGGTAACACAGCATTTTATATTAGCAACTTTCCAAGATTATACAAGCAATGTTTAAAATGTGTCCCTGGTTTTTGGGCTTTTGCCTCCCCCTCAATAAATTCTGGCTTTTTCCAGATTTCTTGTTCTGCAAAGTTGAGAGATACAGTTGAATGTCGAGTAGATTTTACATGGTGCTGAGAGTTGCAGGGGAAGAGATGTTCAGTGCTGCTTATGCTGTCTACTTGCATTGTTAATAGCACAACAGGTAGTGTACTTGCTTTTCCTGCAGAAGGCTGTGGGTTCTACTCCCACAGAGGGTGGATGCTGCCATACTGATAATGTCCTCTTTGGCAAAGATACGGGCACTTTATTTGTAAATGAAAAAATGAAATATAAAGTTGTTTGCTAACAGCAACCTCTTCATTAGTTACAAATCTCTTTAATGTGGAATTTTATAGATGAAATTAGAGCCAAATCATTAAAGACTGAAGTTAGAAAATAATGACAGACATTTGAGTTTCAGATTTCATATCCTTCAGAAAATTCATACTAATGCAAGACCTACTATTCTATTAGCAAGATTATAAGGGCAATATTTAAATATTGTCCCTATTTTTGGGCCTTTGTCCCACTTCTGTTTATGGCTTTGTCCAGATTTCTTGCTCTGAGGTTGAGAGGTATGACAAATGTGTCAGGGCCATCACAGTCAGCCAGAGACATTTCAAATTGTGACATACTTGTTGCACCCCACTCCCCCATGTAGTGACTCTGGATGTGTCCAAGCAAGGCAAGGAGCAGTTATGCAGTGTAAGTGTGCAGAGTATCCCGCCATCCAAGTAGACACAAGTACTGCAGTGGCTTTTCATCTGTCCTTGCCTGATTTTGCAAAATGTTCTGGTTTTCTGTCATATTTTTATACTTTTGATTTATGCTTCTTATTATTCAGAAAGTGCCCGTTGCTCTGTGTTTAAGTAGCAATGCTTTCATGACCGATCAGGTAAGCTTTTCTGAGATTGTAAGATGCAAGCAAGCTTTAATAAGCATACTGTTAAAGAATTACCAACATTAAAAGCCTTTTTGATGTTGCCATGCAGAGAATACTTACATAACTAGATAACGTATAAGCCTTGGGTATTGAAATACATATGACAGTATTTGTAATAAAGGACAGGATTACAGTATTTTAAGAAGCTCATTACCTTTGTTGGAGACTTGCAGTCATCTTTGCAGGCTTTACCCCTAAACTAAATAGAATGCCAATCTATCACGTGTGGTCCATAACCCATGCAGTAATCCTTTAAGCAATTTATCTTGAGCTTGTTTCTTGTTTGCTGTTCATTTTTTACTTGGATCATGTTTTCCCCATGAAACAAGTAGATAGTTGTCAGGCAGCAGGTCTTTTTTGAATAAGAAACATTTTTACAAGTGGGGGTTTCACAGAGATTGCTACTTTCAGCATGTTACTTGGTACTTTTATAAAGCTGAATATAAATTATAATTAGAACTGCAGTGCAAGAAGAAGTGGTTTGAGTTGAGTGCTGCTTGTTTTTCTTATACTTGACTTTGACTGGCATTCCAGTAATGTATTTCAAAAGTATTTTTTTATGCCTCACAACCTTTTTGTTTCCATCTAGATATTAAGTAAGATGTCATGCAGCCAATGCATTGAAATATTTTTTCTTCTACACTTCATTTTATCTTGACTGGACTCTCATGATGATGGTTTGGCACCCAGGGTCGCATATTTAATTGAAGTTCCAGTTTTTGTAGTTTTGAACACAGCTCCTCCCCTTTCTAGTTGTCCACACCCCTTCCCATTAGCCCCACCCATCCAGCTGTCTCCTGCAGCCCCCCTTTGATTTAAAGCCACCAGCCACCACTGGCTAACACTCTGGCTGTTCTTTCAAAATGACACTGCTGCCTGTAAGTGCTTATTATTTATATACACGTGTCTACATCTGGAAATGCTTCTTAAAGGTACATACACATGTTCTGTTCTACACCTTCTCTCTCTTCATGGAGTCTATCCCCACAAAAATAAAATATGTCCTATCTGTCCAACCCCACTGTGTATTCTCAGGTGCACAAGCAAGAACCTGTACCTCATGTGATTTTGATGCTGTTCTGTACTGCTTATTGTCAGAGATGCACAGCTTACTGCAGTTGTTCATTGCAGATAAGAGTTTTGTTTTCTCTTCAACTTTGAGTAGAACTTTTTTTTGCTGCACAACTTTGAGTTGGGTAATATAAGTTTGGGCACTAGATGAGCTACAGTTGTGATAATTAGTATATCTCACGTCATGTCAAAACTGTTTCCTTGCACAAGCAAAATTTATATAGTTAGAAAAACTGTGCAAGAACAAACAGAAGCTCTTAACTGATATCATACGGTGCATGCAAAATGAACTGTGCGTTTTAATATATTGATAGTTAAGTAAATACATTGATATTATAAAGTTTCTCATCAATAAAACTTAGAAAGAAGGTATATTTCTTTGAGGTTGGCTCCCTCAGGGGAGCCTGATCGTTCTGTTAATAAATTGCAAAAACATGGTCAAACAGAAGAAATATATGAAGTTCAAGCAAAGCAATGAAACAAAATAAATACTAGAATTTAGTTGATACTGACTACTCTGTATATTAAAAACTTCATAAAAATTTTAGAATACCACATAATGATGTAATGAAACAGTGCATGTGTATAAAAATTCTTTGCACAACAGTTCTAGTGTTAGGCATCCTTTCAAGTCAGGTTAACCTTCCAAAGAAAAGGAATGTTGTGATATGTAAATTTTGTTTTTACCTACTGACACCAACACATTACATGAAAGCAAAATTAGTTTACCAAAAACACAGAAAAAGTGAAACATGACAAGATAGTTCAACTAGTGAAGAATCTGACAATTACTTGTTGAGTGTTCAAAAAATCAATTATCTATTGCAAAAGTGCAGCAAGTCTCTTCAACAGAAATCTTACATTCCATAACAGATAGCTCCAGACTAAGAACAGTACCTGAACAGGTACAAGAAGGTGATATAGGTGTACTCCAAGACATAGGAAAAATTCCAAGTTAAAATGTTAAATCAGGTTGCCAGCCTCAAAGAAATATACCCTTCCATAGAATAGCAAAGATGAAAGAAGAATTAAATAAGTCCGAGGAAGCACAGAAAAATGTATAGGTCCTGCAACAGTAAGACCTTTTTTAAGACTTTTAAGAACAACATTTCCAAAGAACCCAGAATACACAAGAATTAGTCTAGACATGCAACAGACAGCTGAAACATTTTCTAAGAAGGTACAAGATCCTAGCAACTGACAATAGAATAGTAAACAAGCAGTGCATCCATCCACAACCCTTTTTTCCCAATTTTTGCACATGGGGTTGGGGTGCCACTTCAAAGGTAACAATCATCTGGAGCCAAAGTTTACACTGCTGGGTGGCTAGCCCTGCCATATACTTCTTCCACAGCACACACTCGCATGCACACTCACACCTATGGCCGGTATATTAAACAGATCCACTATGCTCCCAGCAGTCAATGACAGTATATTAAACAGATCCACTCTGCTCCCAGCAGTCAATAACAGTATATTAAACAGATCCACTATGCTTCCAACAGTTGATGACAGAATATTAAACAGATCCACTATTCTCCCAGCAGTCAATGACAGTATATTAAACAGAACCACTATGATCCCAGCAGTTGATGACAGTATATTAAACAGAACCACTATGATCCCAGCAGTCGATGGCAATATGTTAAACAGATCCACTATGCTCCCAACAATTGATGAACGTATGTTAAACAGATCCACTATGCTCCCCACAATTGAAGAATGTATATTAAATGATCCACTATGCTCCCAGCAATGGATGACAGGAAATTAAATTGATCTACTTGAACTTAATCTCCCTGACAGTAAACTTGATGAGTCAAACCTATTGAAATAGACATCTGTCAAAACTGTTAGTGACAACTTAGAGAAACAAATTCTGAACACAGACTTTGTCCCCATACCCTTCCTAACTTAGTTATACTAACCTCATGGATGCACAAGTCCAGGTTAAAGAGAAAACACATAGTAAAGGAGAAAAAGTGCTTGCTGAAATGCAGTCTCATAGTAGAGCTGATATATGTAGAAATATTCTAGAAGTCGAACATCTGATTAGTTAGGGATTGGGAAGGCTGTCTTCTATGAGTTACCATTCATCACATGGTATCTCTCTCAGAGTAAACATGAATGGAACTATAAGTATTTACTAAAAGTTTTCAGATCTGACTCTCAGCAGCTAGAGCTTCATCAAGACAGCAGAACAAACCTATGTTTAGATAATGAGTGAATCAAGCATCAATACTCTGTTGGAGAATGAATGAACATTAGTTGAAGGGACTATTTTAATCAAAAATATACAAAATTTAAATACTATCAAAAAATACAAAATAAGTTAACAGTTTAACATTATCTAATCATAATAATGCCTGACTTTGTTGGTGTATTTACGAAATAATGGACCTTTCAGTAGTGGTGAGGCCATCTGTCTGTGGCAATGTCAGGCATTATTGCCTACTCATGACCCACTTAACTTACAAAGATGCAAAAAGTTTATATCATTGTTACAGTCTGAAATCAATATTTAAGGGGTTAAAATAAAGTGACCTAATGTTAAATAAACATACATTTAAGATTAGTAAGACTAAACTAATCATTAAGGTTTCATGTACTTCAGTCAAGGTATATCTCCAGTTCTAAAAAATACGGAAGAAATACACAGTGCTCTAGAATCAAGTTTTACAATCAGGAGATGCAAGAATTAGAAAACCAAAGAAACCGTGTTGGGTAAAACCTTGGTGCAGAAATAAATCCAAATGAAAGGTAAAAATTAAAAAATTCACCAAGATAACACACAGCAAACGTTTAATCACAGCAAAGTACAAAGTGGTAAGCGCTTTCACAACCGAAGTTGCTTCATCAGACACCACAGTAAAAAATGCACAGGTTTAAACAGAGATTCTAAAATGCCAATTAATCAATAAAAATCACACAATGATTAAGTAGCAGTGAAAAACAATTAAGCCTCATGCTCAAACTAAAAAAAGCATTGCTTAAAAACATTGCTTAAAAACATTGTACAAGAAGGAATCAAATACTATACATGAGAAAGCACTTAAAAAACTTATAAAATCATTATAAAACATGGAAAAATACTAGGCAGGAAAAAGTTAAATAGAATACTTGGAAACTAATAGTTAAATACATTAGACTAATTTTGAAAGAACTTAGCTAATCTTAATGCTTGAGATGTTTAGCCTTTAAATAAGGGACCAAGGAAGTAGTAGCATTCAAACCAGGATACTTTTCAGCATTAAGTTTCAAAATCCACTTCTGTTCATGTCCCTCTGTGATATTCTCAATGTCACCACCTCTGGGGTTTCTATGAATATGTTGTAGAACAAAGAACTTAAAGGAATGAGAACGGCCATTGGACATAACATGACTGGCTAGAGCATTTGATGGTTTATTATTACTAATATCTCTTAGGTGGTCTAGAATACGATCTTTAAGCATTCTATTTGTTTTTCCTACATAAAAAGCAGGACATTGTACACAAAAACAATAATAGACCACATCTGTAGATCTGCAATCAGTGTATTGATTAGTGTACAAAGAAAATTTCCTAGTAGGATGTACATATTTATTTTTGATATATATAAATTGACAAGCACTGCAATTCCTGCATGGAAAAGTACCATGCCGATTGGATCTAATAATAGTTCTAGATAATTCACCATGACATAGATGTTGTTTAAGGGATTTATTATTTCCAAAACTAAAAATAGGAGAATGTCCGACCTTGTCTACCAGTCCAGGCACTTCTTGTAGCAAATACCAATGCTTTTTGACTACATCTAAGTATTGATTGATGTTACTGGAAAACTGAAACACCACTCTAAAATCATTACTAGTTCTGTTAGTATATCTTGTATTGTCAACTGCATCACCAGCATTAAAATAAGGTTTACATCTAGTGCTTCTCAGCTTCCAGGCATTAGAGATTGTCTGTTCAATGTCTGCAAGCGAGTATCCCCTATGTAAAAATTCTGTTTTTAAATTAGATAGGGCAACTACTGCATCTTCATCTCTGCTATGCAATCGCAGTGTTCTAAAAACCTGACCCTTGAGCACGTTCCTAGGAACGTGTCTAGGGTGCATACTAGATTTGTACAAAAGAATATTTTGTCTAGTGGGTTTAAAATAAATATTACTGCAAAGACTATTTAAAACAGATTTACTAATCTGCACATCAAGGAAACTGATGTCAGTGTTGGAACTATGGTAAGTGAACCTTAAAAAATCAGTAGTTGAATGCAAATATTCCACAAACTGTGCCAAATCAATACCAGAGCCTCTCCACAGCATAAACACGTCATCCACAAAGCGGACGTACCAAAGTATTTGTCCAAAGAATGGATTATTGTTTGACAACACATTTTGCTCTTCCCAGCTGACCAAAGCCAAGTTGGCGTAGCTATTTGCACATGCAGTGCCCATGGCCACACCAACTTTCTGCAAAAAGAATTGCTCCTGGAACATAACAATGTTGTTCTCTAGGATAATCTCTAAGAGACTACAAATCAACTGTATCTTAGTGTTGGTGAAACACTTATTCACATAAAGAAAATCCCTAACGCTGTCAACACCCCAGGTGTTAGGTATACTAGTGAATAAGGATTCAATGTCTTATGTAACAAGGACAAAATTCTCATTAACATCAACACTTTCCATTCTATCATAAAGCCTTTGTAAAAACATCTTTGTATCCTTCAATATTGTATGGCAGTTTGCCAACAAACCATGTAAACATCCCTCTACATAAATAGAGAGGTTCAGTACACCACCCAGTGCCTGAAACAATAGGACGCATGGGTGGAGATAACAAATTTTTGTGTATTTTTGGTAGGCCATATACCCTGGGAACAAGTGGTTTATACACATTAAAATACTTAAAAAGTGAATCATCAATTAAATTCGTGATTAGTAAATCAAAAATTTAAAAAGAAACTTTATCTATAATAGCGTTAACAGTAGGCTTGGAAATGCATTGATATGTATGCGTATCAAGTAAAAGTTTCTCCATTTGTGTGACATATAAATCCTTGTCCATTAACACTATACTGCCTCCTTTATCTGCCTGCTTAATAACTATTGAATGTATATTTTGTAATTCTTGCAGGGCTCTGTGTTCATCTACTGTCAAGTTATAAATGACATACTAGTATCAGTTAAGTTGTTTAATTCTCTAAAAGCAATTTCACATACATCTATGAATCGTTGAATACCTGTTGGTAAAGCTGGAACAAAGGTACTAGGTTTTCTGTATATATTATGTCCTTTACTACCTGCAGTGGTATCTGTAGGAAACAAACACTTCAGGGAAAGACTTCTGCCAAGTAGTCTTAAGTCCTTCAACATTTCTGCTGGGTCGGCCCTCCTTGCAGGAATAAAGGATAAACCTTTATTAAGAACACTAAGCTGTTCACTATTTAACACAAAAGAAGAAATATTTATAACTAAGTCTGAGACTACATGCGTCTCTTTTTGGATTGATGAGCTATCACATCCATGTGCTGGCTCTTGAATGTCTTGCCGTTGTGTGTAAAGCTCTTGGACCGAGCTCTGTATGGCAGGGCTGTTCTCAAAGAGTAGTCCCCCTTCTTTGTCTTGTCTAAAAAAACACTTGTTTCCTTGTTTAGTTCTTGCCCTTGAGTATTATTAACTACAGACACATTTGAAGTTGAAGGCATTACTGCTGATGCGTAAGTGGGACGCACATCATTAATAAACTTGTCAGTGGTAAAGGAAGTCTCCAAACTGCTAAAAGCAGTAAAAGAAGGTTGCATACCTGGTTCTGCTTGCATAGCGTTCGTAGATACGGGCACCACAACTCCCTAATCATCTGTAGTAGTAGTAGGAACTGCCAAAGTAGCAGTAACAGGAATTTGCAAACCTGGTTCCACTTCTGTAGCATTTGTAGATACTTTCTTTGTACACTAATCAATACACTGATTGCAGATCTACAGATGTGGTCTATTATTGTTTTTGTGTACAATGTCCTGCTTTTTATGTAGGAAAAACAAATAGAATGCTTAAAGATCGTATTCTAGACCACCTAAGAGATATTAGTAATAATAAACCATCAAATGCTCTAGCCAATCATGTTATGTCCAATGGCCGTTCTCATTCCTTTAAGTTCTTTGTTCTACAACATATTCATAGAAACCCCAGAGGTGGTGACATTGAGAATATCACAGAGGGACATGAACAGAAGTGGATTTTGAAACTTAATGCTGAAAAGTATCCTGGTTTGAATGCTACTACTTCCTTGGTCCCTTTTTAAAGGCTAGACATCTCAAGCATTAAGATTAGCTAAGTTCTTTCAAAATTAGTCTAATGTATTTAACTATTAGTTTCCAAGTATTCTATTTAACTTTTTCCTGCCTATTATTTTTCCATGTTTTATAATGATTTTATAAGTTTTTTAAGTGCTTTCTCATGTATAGTATTTGATTCCTTCTTGTACAATGTTTTTAAGCAATGTTTTTAAGCAATGCTTTTTTTAGTTTGAGCATGAGGCTTAATTGTTTTTCACTGCTACTTAATCATTGTGTGATTTTTATTGATTAATTGGCATTTTAGAATCTCTATTTAAACCTGTGCATTTTTTACTGTGGTGTCTGATGAAGCAACTTCGGTTGTGAAAGCGCTTACCACTTTGTACTTTGCTGTGATTAAACATTTGCTGTGTGTTATCTTGGTGCATTTTTTACTTTTTACCTTTCAGATGCAAGAATTAAACAAGTCTCTGATATCTCATCAAGTAATGGTCAAATAATGACCAATCTAAAAACAACTAGTTATTAATGGAAACAGATCCTGTAAATCTCTGGGCAACTTTGACACATAAGCTTGATTATCACTGCAAACAAATGACATATGCAAGCAGACCACAAAAAAAGAAGCTAAGAAAAGGTACTGTCAGCTAAATAAGGAAGTCCAATAATGATCTGGGGTTGTAATTAATCAAATCTGTTTTCATATTATTTTATTTACTCTTTATTGACCAGTTTGGCCTAATTAGGTAAGTGTCCTCTTTACACAAGAGACCCAATGTGGTATTCACACAGATTAGGGGAAACTTAACCATGACACTAGATAAATTGCCTTACTTTTTGATATGTGCCAAAGGGTCTTTTGCATCTACCTAATCTGCCATCAACTCTGGCAGACAGGACTTGTTTTTATGGCTCAGCTAAAGGAAGGCAAATTAAGGAGTACAGTACTTCTTTCTCCTGTTTTGCAGTGTCAGTATTGGAAAAAAATGAATTGAAACTCCTCGCGTGGAAATAGAACCCACTGTCATCTAATTGTCCAGCACCAAAGACAAGTGTTCTGCCTGTTGAGCCACTAAAACCTCTGTTTGTAGGGTTGATGTTTTGTACTTGTCATTGTTCATAAACCACTAGACATGATCTGTAATAATCCAAAGCCTGAAACTTCAGAATGAGTAGAAGGATGCAATGTCAAACTGCATGCATGTTTTTAAAACTGTTCATTAAAAATATAAAACACCACTGATTCCCTGCATGAAACTGTGGTCAGTAATACAGCAGATTCAAAATCGGCAGAAGATTCTATGAATTTTTTCATTTCTCATGCACTACTACATACTTTGTCATTAGAAGGAATCCAGTTTAAAGATCCTGTCCTCAAAAAAGCAAAACTGTCAAAATAGTGTATGGTACAAAATAGAGACATACCCCATACTGCAGTTGCAAAGAAGTATGCAAATTGCCAAGATAATTTAACATTGCCTCACAGTGGAAACTCCATATGAAGAGAAAATATAATATATAAATATAAACAGAAACTTTGCTTAAAGAAAAATATGTTTTTCAGATAAAGAAAAAAGTCCATATACATAGTTGTTTGACTTAGTCTATTGTCCTAAGCAAAAAATTTGTACCAGTTAAACTATCAGCTTTTGCATCATAGCCATAGTTCGAGCTAAGTGCTGATTTCCATGAGACTTTAAATACAGGAGAATAGCTTCTTGAGACAGATTTTCTGAAACGTGTTTAATGTACTTCAGTCTCAAGTCTAACATCTTATCATTGATAAAATATATTCTTTATATGGCATTCCAGAAATGGCCCATTTTAATAGTTAACAGTTTTCTGACTTGCAAAGTACCTAGGATTCAAACACAGACACCTCAGTATAGCCATAAGGAAATAGCTTAGTAGCACAATTTGTGAATACCCTACAGAAGACGATAAAAGTAGCCAGTGTCAAAAGTTTGCCATGGAAACAATATATATTTAAGTAATTTTATGAGACTAAAGAGGCACACTGCTACCCACCATGGGACAGTCACCAGCTCTGCCCTTTTGAAAATCAACAATTAAAAAAACTTCTTTTCAACATATAATTATTGGTAATGATGAGAGAAAAAGACTTGATGCATAAAAGAAAGATAATATAAAAAATGAAATATACTGAGCACTGTAACAAAGGTGAGATCTAATAAAAGTTATACTTATTTCTAAGTTGAACTGTAAATAGGAGTTAGAGGGATAGGTCCAATGATTATTGAAAAGAGAAATGGACTTCAGGTTAACAGAAGGTAACTTGACACTTCTGTTAACCTGATCTGAAGAAGTTTTGTTATAAAATAAAACGAAAGCGCTATAAGGTGTTGAGCTGAATTTGTCAGAATCTCTGTGGCTTTGTGTGCATTTTTTTTATCAGTTTGTCTTCTGTTTTGACATAGTGATACTTGTTCTGTTTCACTCACTCCTCTCCAGCCAAGCATACCAAACACCCCGTAGTTGCACTAGTTGACAGCGAATCATTACCTGGTGGAGGAGGATGTCTTATAGCTAAGGGCCTTACAAGTACTCCACCTATGTCTCAAACAACAGCTTCAGGAATGTGCATTGCTTTTTCTGTGGGTGTACAAATCACAGGCCAGCAACAAAGGAGCACCCCATTCCATCAAAACTCACAACTGCCCCTTCACATGCATACATTCAACAGTTGGGAATACATCAGTAAATGTGCAGGAGTGTTACTCCAGCTTTGTAGGAGTATTACAACAGCTTCACGGTCCACAGGGATAAGGCCTTCACTGTGCCCTAGCTGACCTGAGTTTGATTAGCTGCTCCAGTGTCTGTAGGATGAGGTAGGGGCTGGAAAGAAAGAAGATACATCAAACTGCTTGTCTTTTCAGGGAAGGGGGAACTGAGAGAGGAATATGGCCAGGGCAGTCTGTGTGTGCCTGAGGTCTGGCAGAGGCTGGATTGAAAAGCAGAGGATGTGCTTTCTTGTGGGTGGGCTGAGGGTGTGCCTGTCCATGGGTCATAGGTGGAACTGCTCCTCCTAACCATGGCTCATGGTAGTCTCAGCCATCAGAAGAACAGCAACATGCAAAAAAAGGGGGTAGAGCTACACTACATGATGACTCAAAGGAAGTAAAATACATCCTGGCTAGCATGACAGCTTCTGCCAAACCTTCTCAACAGATTTCTCCCTAGTATTGCATAACCAATATGGCAATGAGGCAGTTGCAAAGAGAGGGATAGGCTTCAAGTAGAAGGTCAATATGGAAACTCATGTCAGGGATACTGTGCACTAAAGGTGGATTACAACCTCAAAAGGAGAAGTCACAAAGTGAAATACAATGTACTGCAATGAATGTGCAGAGGTGTGCTCTTTGTGGACCTAGAACTCAGCACTGTAAAATGAATGGTCTGCTGAGGTCTATAGTGGCACACACCACATCAATAAGCACCTACATGCAAAGGATTGCCAGTGCTATAATGTCTGCCCAAATTGGCAATGCCGCCTATTGTCAGGATAGGGTACAGATATGGGATAGATGTGTGCATGGACCTTTGCAGAGGGCATACTCATCAGTTGTGTCTGGAGTTCTCATAAGGTCTGCCATCTTAGTCATGAGTAGTGATGGCTACCTGCCTCAAGGAGTGGAAAAACTCAGACACCAAGCATCATCCAGGTACTGATCATGAAGCAGCACAACATCTCTTACTGAAGAGGTCATGATCTCTGCCCCACTTACTGGCAAAGTGACACCGGGTCAAGATCATGCAGTGACACCCCATCTCTGTCACAAGAAGAAATCCCCTTTGACACCATTTATTCTTCCACCTAATGCAGCGAAGCATGCAGTCCCAGTGATGTATTTTCCCCAGCCAGTTTGTGTTGAAAGTCTTTTATTATTGTGTTCCCTCTCCACTTTGCAAATGATAAAGACTGTGATCCATAACACCTTCCATTATGTGTAATGCGATGATGTCTGATTCACAGTAGGAGTGGACCATGTACTGACTAGCAATGTAGAAATGTAGCTAGGTGGTCACTGAAGGTGTCTGGTAGGAACCCAGATTGAGATATATGGGAAGGATGAGATACTAGTATCCAGTCTAGTATAAATTGATGTTTGGTTCTCTTGTCTGTTCTGGTGGGGGAAGTTATAAGTTGAGTTAGTCGATGTAGGTTGATATAGGAGATAGGTTTTAGACTGGAGCAGTTGTCCCAGTCACTATTAAGGTCGCCTAATAGGATGTTTTCGTGGGGAAGGGTGTTGGTTATCCATTCTAGGAGTTTTTCTGTGATGGTAATATTGTTCCCTGGGGGGATGTAGCATCCTATAATGTTGATGTGTTTATGTGAATTAAATTTCAGTTTAGTGAGGATGAGGTAAGTGTTATCTAAGTCTGGGGTTGTTATGTCTAGTTTTTCTAAGATAAGGTGAGTTTTATATAGCATTGCTACTCCTCCACCCCTTTTTCCGACTCTGTCATTTCTGATTATATTGTAGCCTGATGCTGTGATTTAATTTTCTTGAATTAGAGGCTTAAGCCAGGTCTCTGTCAGAACCACAATATCTGGATGGTAAAAGGAGGTTAAGGAATGGAGGTCATGGACCCTATTTAAGATGCTTCTAATATTTAGATTAATGATGAGTGAGTTTGTGGGCTTTTGGAGTAGGGTTGTATTAAGGTCTGGGATTGGTCTGTCTGGACTGAGTGGGCCTGGGTTGGGATGTATGTCACCACAGCATATTAGTGCTGTTTTCAGGTGTACATAAAGTTTGACTAGTTTGCTGATGAGTTTTGTGTACTTAAGAGTGGTATGGGATTGGCTATTTGATGGGTATAGCTTGTGTCTGAGGTAGTGGATAAAGGTTGTGTGATAGTTGTATGGGGTTAGTTGTGAATATGGTATGGGGTTTGTAGTATTGGGGGATGTTCCTTTGTAAGGGATGAATAGTGTGTAGGTAAGTGGTATTTGGTAACTGGTAATGGTGGTTAGCAGAGTGAGGGAAGTGATTCAAATGGTATATAGTAGGAGTTGAGTGTGTGAGGGTTTAGATAGTGATATCATGGTGTAGGTGTGTAGTTTAGTAAGAGGTGTTGGAAGAGGGTAGTGTGGGGAGTGATGGACAGTGTTGATAGAAGGTATGTGTAGCTTAATTGGATGGTAGGTTTGACTGGTTGTGAAGGGGTGTTGGAGGTGGGAGGAGATGTGTGTGGGTGTGGTGAATAGGTATAAAGGTAATTGAAGTGGGGGTGGGTGGGAATGGGGGTAGGGGAGAGGAGTGAGCCTGAGCGCAGTGAGGGTGAATGGAGTTGGGCAAACGCCTCCTGTATTTGCTAGAAAAACAATCGATCAGTGAGGAATAGCTTGTGGTTCCCCCCAGGTAGGTCAGACCCTTTTTGAAAGTCACTGAATTTAACTGTTATAATTGCCAGATTTCCTACATATGGCTGCTGAGGTTAATGCTGTACTGTAGTGTGTGCAGGTTTACACTATGTATAGCTTAGGAATGAGTAGGAACAGTTTAGCAGGGATAGCTGGAAGTAAGGCTTTCTATTTGGGGCTCAGGAATTAGTAGGTTAGGTATCTAATGGTTTGCTGCCATCTAGTGGTTAACATGGGGAGAAAAATATATCTAAATACAAAGGTGGTTTATTTGACAGCAGTTCGTATTGTCCGTATGGTTGTGCAAGCCAGTAAACATGAAAAACTTCTTCAAACATTCATTAAGTATATTTAACCTACACTTTCAAATTCCCTTTAGATTTCCTGATAGACAGAGGGAGGGTAATTTCTTAATACGTTCAGGTCGGGAGGGTTTACAAGGTTTGGGTTCCTATTCTTATGTGGCAGCTAATGTTACAACAGCTGCAACAGCAGCTAAAGGTACTGTGAAACAGAACTCTAGTCCCAGAACCAGTTTAAATTCTAAATTTACTATAGGACAAGGCGATACATATTTATCTAACTTTTTTAACAAAGACTATGATTTTTGCAATGTGAATCGGGTACAAAGTACTGAGGAGAGTTCTAACTCTGAACCTAATGGAACATTAAAGGACCTTATGCATACATTTGGTAAAAAATTAGGTATTATTAAAAGGTTAAAATTGGATAATGCATATCTTAATAAATGTTTAATGTTGCACATTGTACCTATGGGTTTACATTTTTTAAGAAACCTATGGGTGTAGTTATTACTGAGCAAACACGACTAGAATTTAATCAATTATTTAACAATTTTGGTTTTGAATTTATTAAGTTAATTAAGAAGAATGACGAAAGATTGTGTATTTTAATGAATGCAGTTGAAAATTTAAATAATATTATAGTGAATGATTTACTGTTTGCACAATGGGAGAGGTTATATGTTAAACAATTTAGTATTGTGGGCAAAAAGCACAAAATATTTAAAACAAAAAAAGTAGGAAAATAGCTAGAGATGTTGAGCAATGTAAAAAGGATGTAGCTTATCCCTGGAAGGAACCCAAGTATGGAAACACAGTCAAGGGGGTAATTATGACATCATGGGAAGGGATGGCTGGGACCAAACAAATTGTGAGTCTGATGAACATTATGAGGGTCATAGCCCAAATTTTCAGAGGGGGGTGGAAACAGGAGCAACACCCAAAGTGGAGGACAAATTGGAAATAGAAGCAAAACAGGCAACAAGGAACATACGGATATTACAAGAATCAAGTATGGGAAGAGAATGTGAGACAGAGATAAACAGTGAACATGAAAGACAGATTTTTTTCTAGCAATATAACGACTGAGGGGGTAGTCAATAGCTTGAATAACTTCAAAATTTGCAATTATACTAATTTAGAGTTAGGTCCTCATTTTATGTGATTATCTAGAGGAATGAAATATATACCCAGAACATGCTTTCATTTAGTAGACTGCTTAAGTGAGATTAAATTGTTTTTAAGGAAAATTAACTTGGCAGTTCAGGACAAAGGTCAGGTTATTGACACTAAAGCACTTAGCTGTATTTGTAGGAATACCTAAGATTCATAAAAGCATCAGTAACCCCCGCTTCCGCCCTATTGTTTCTGGAAGTCACTCTAAAACATTTCCAATTGGTGTAGCAATTGATAATTGGTTGAAACACATCTATGGCAAAATACCTCATATGGTTAAAGGTTCCCGGGAGTTCCTGGATGGTCTTACCCCCAACCTTTGTAAAGAGGGATTAATTTACACTACTATTGATGTAGTTGATCTTTTTTCTTGTATTCCCAAACAGCAGGGGTTGGAGGGTTTTTGCAATAGTACTAGAAAATATGGCAGTTTGGAGTGGGACAATGTCAACCTTATTTTGGAGTGTATGTCAATTGTGCTGGACTACAATTATATCTATTTTGAGGGTGAATATTATTGGCAGACCATGGGGGTAGCCATGGGGGCTGCCTGTGCCCCCATGTATGCCAACCTGGTCATGCTTGATTTGGAGGACACTCACATTTTCAACTGTAGGTTTTCCAAGCACATTCCACATTACTCCAGATTTTTGGATAACATTTATCCTGCAGGATGGTACCCAGGAAGATTTGAATTTATTCATAGAGTATATAAATGGTACTAGTGCATTTCTGAAATGTACTCACACATCTAATATAAAGGGAATATCATATTTGGACACTTACATATCCAATGAATTTAGTGGCTTTAAGTCATATATATATATATATATATATATATATATATATATATATATATATATATATATATAGGAAAAAAACTTTTTCCAATAGCTACCTAGAATTTTCTAGCATCCTTCCTCAGAAATTAATGAGGAATATTTTTAAAGGACAGTGTATAAGGGCTGGCCAAATGACATCTACATATAGTTGATAAAATAGAATTAATCACCTCCCTATTTAGTGAAAGGGGATATCCGAAATACATGTTAGATGATGTTAGGAAATATGTTATGAATGAATGGGGTAACAAGTTTCCACCTCTTTTAGGTATTGAATGGGGTGAGAAAGTAGTTGATATTTCGAATGATACTGGTACTATCAGAGAACATGTAGAATATACACCTTATGTGAACCAAGTAAAGAAAATATTAACTCAAAATTGGAACATCTTGATGTCCTATAATGAAATTAAAAATATTGTAGGAGTGAAACCAATGTTCATTTATAAGATGGGTTGTAAAATCAAGCAAAGTTTAGAACAGGGCGTTATAGGTAGGGGTATGAATGTAATAAATAAACATACAACTAAATGTGGTAGCTGTCACCAATGCCATGCTATTCTGGAAGATGATGAGATTACCCTGAAGAATGTGAATAAAACCAGGATAATCTTTAAGCAAGGAAATTGTAATTCGAAGATGGTTGCCTATATGACAAAGTGCATGGCATGTCCATGCTACTACATAGGAAAAACAGAGAGATGTCGCAAAAGACGAGTAGATGACCATATGTATTGTATTAGGTGAAAGGGTAGTAATAATGCCCTTTTTAGACACATAGAAAAATGTGGGGATGGCCATACTTTTAAGTTTGCAATATTAGATCAAGTTAGAACAGACCCTCAATGAGGTAATTTTAAGCTATTTTGGGTTATAGAGAGGTAAAATGGCAATTACTGACAGATGCCTCTACTTTACTGGGTCTAAATGACCATATATCTATTAAACCCATATTATCAGTAAAAAACTAAGTGCATATTATATGTAAATGTATTCTAAATATGTTATTTTAAATATGTTGGTTTTCATTTACTTGCAATTTTATATTTTTCATCTTGCATTTAATGCATTTAAAATATATATTCTGTATATATTTATCAATTGCTTTTTTTGATGAAGGTTGCATTGATATTGTCTACATAATATATGGAATGTATATTTGTGTTTAAGATAGTTATTATGTATTATTAGGTCGTGTTTGTGTAAATATGGGTATAGTTATATACTTTTGAGGTCACGGTCACTTTAAGTGAAGTATAATTTGTAAAGTGACTTTGGCGCCAAAACGCAGGATATTTAAATGTGTAATGCTTAGTGCTGAGTATTCTGATGAAGTCCACGTTTTTAGTGGATGAAAGCGCTTAATCTGATGGAGTATGTGCAATAAAGTGTGTTTTTAACGTATCCGCCTTTTGGTTCATTCTTGGTGGAGTTTGTGACATATAGCGGTTTTTACTTTTTGTGGATTCTCAGGTGACTAAATGCCTTTTTGGATTATATGTTATTGGAAGACATGTTATTGCAAGGCCAAATTACAAAAAATCAGTTTGATTATATGAAAAATGACAAACCAGTTATAGAAGGTATTTTTGAAATCCCTAAAATTCATAAGTGCCTAGAGAATCCACTTTATTAGACCTATTATGGATGCTACCATGTCTAAAACTTTATACATAGCCAAATATTTGGACAAAATATTAAAAGTTGGCATGGAAGAATTAATACATAATTGTAAAGATTCCTGGCACTTTCTAAGTAAGATGAATCAGGTGCAGTTTTTGGCTGTTGCGATTTTTGTAATCAGGGATGTGCAAAATTTATATTCTGTAATATAGGCATTCCATTGTTTGAGGAATACATTTATAAGCATATTGATTTATCCCCTGACAAAATTAATGCAATCACAGTTTTAATGGAACTTGTGTTGAAATACAATGTTATATGTTTTGAAGGTCAGTTATTAAAAAAAAAAAACTGAAGTAGCCACGGGAGAGGCCTGAATGCCTGTATTTGCAAATTTTGTCATGGCCCACTGGGCATATCAGTATGTGTTTAGTAGTGAATTTAACAATTCCTGGGTTTTATACATGAAGTTTTTAGATGACATATTTATTTTATGGAAAAATACCTCTAGTAAGTTAGCAGAATTTATTGATTATGTTAGCAATGCACTTGACTTTTTAAAATTTGCACATAATTTTAGCAAAAAAAAAAAACAAATGTATTTAGACATTGAACTGAGACAAGATTTTGAAAATCAGAGGCATGGTCCAGTATTCACAGGAAATCAATTTTTTCTAATTATTTTTTTTTTTTTTTGCATTTTAATAGCTGGCATCCCAAGTATCAAAAGAAGGCAGTTGTAATGGGACAACTGGTTCAATTAGCCAGAATGTCATATCTTAGTGGATATGATTTGTAAAAGAGGTTACCCAGCTAATTTTGTTGCTGAAATTAGAGAAAATGTTTTTACTAAAAGAAAGAATGGGGTATATTGACCTATACTAGTTCAAATAATTTGAATATTGGTAATGCTTTAGATTTTCTTAGTTCAAAATCTAAATATGAGGGTAATAATATGTTTATTAGTACATACACACTTGACAGTAGGGTCATCATGACTGTTCTTTATAAGAATTGGACTCTTTTTATAACAGATAGAAGCCTACCAGATGAAGTTGTTAAAAAACCTAGGGTATTTTTTAAAAAAGACAGATCGTTCAAGAATTATTTAGAAGAGCAAGGGCAGGTTTGTAAGGAATGAGAAGCATGTGAAAGGTATGTATAAATGTGGATGCTTGCTCCCAGCGTTCAAACATTATTTTAAGTGACAGTTTTCATATTAGGGGAGAAGCATTTAGAATTACTGGGCATTTTTCATGCAATTCCAAACAAGTTGTTTATTTAGCAAAATTTTATTTATGTCCTGCATTCTATGTGGGAAAAACTTCCAGGAAATTGAGAGATCGCATTTACAAGCATTTCCTTGATATTTAGAAGGGTAAAGTTACAAATGCATTGTTTAAACATATAGAAGTGCATAAGATGCATCATTTTGGTTTTTTAGTAATTGAGCACGTTAAGAGCGGCCATTGAGGTTTTATTATAGATGAACTTCTAGAGAAATGTGAATTAAAATGGCAACTTAAATTAGATGCTACTAATTTTCCTGGGTTGAATGGCTGAACCTGCTCTATAAATTCAGTTTTAAAATTAAAATATTATGATGCTTAAATTGTGGGCTTAATTGCTTAATTGATTTGATGTTGTGATTGGTTAATTGTATCACATCTTTTAAACTGTATACTATATAATCAGTTTTTAGATGGTCAGTGGGACTCAATAAAGCCTGCACATGGGCAAGGAAACTTTTAAATTCACTAAGCGCAGTGTAGTGGTGTGCACCCTTTCACAAACAAGGTAAACACTGTGGCATGCTAATTACTGCATAAGCAGCTGAATTGCATGTTATCCGACCAAAACAACACATTGGAGCTATTCAACAAGCTATAACACAACCACGTAGACTCTGTGCTGATGCTGCCCATGAATTCCAAAACTTTTGGAATACAGCCAAGGAAAGGACTCTACATAGACAAAATAAAAACTAAAATGTCTCAAATATGTACAGAACTGGCCTTCATATGTGACAGTAGGCTGGATGTAACAAAAGAATAATAATGTCAACATAAACCCTTTTTTATGCAGCAACACAAATGTAACTTTGCTTCCCACCCCCAAATGAACAGTACACTTGTAAGTAATGCAGACAGAGTAAAGTGTAAATGTGTGTGCTAATCAAAATAATTATAAAAACAATTAGACAGACTATTTATAGTTACATGAACTAAGCGTAAAAATAATAAAACATACCGAACCAAGACAGCTAGGCACAACACAATTTATTATAAGTAACAGGTGGAATTAAAAGAAGTAAGCATTTTCACAATGATCACATCACTTCATCTGACAAAAAAGAAATAAAAGGAAGGGCCCAGATTTGCACCGAACTTAAAAAAAAGAAATCTCAGTCAGCACCTCTCACAACTATCAATGAGAGACACAGGTAGAACCCCTGGGACAAATGTGTGGTTTCCCATCCACTCATCAAGGTTGCACTTGACGAGGGTTAGCAAGGTACTCTCTTTAACATGTATGGGAAGTCTATGCCAGAGAGAGGGCAACCTCTTGCAGATAAACCTGTCTCTCCAGCAGGTTTTGTTGATGTTGCATATTAGATTTAGGCTGTTTGAATAGGTAATGAGCGAGGCGTTAGACTTATGTAATACAGAGCATCTCTAGTAGGGCAGGGTCAGATATTGCTTTGTAGGTGAGACACAGATCACCTCTGAGCAATCTGTACAATACCAAGTAGAGTGATAGTGATTTGAGCAAGTCTGCATAAGGCAGGCGTTGAAGACCATGGCTTCTCTTTGTGAGGTATTTCTGTGGCCTTTCCAAATGGTGCAGGTGTTTGGAGAGGTACATACCAAACAGGGCATTATACTCTGTTATTGGCCTAAAGAAGGAGGAGTACAGAGAGGTAATAACCTCCCTTTTTCTGGATGCAATCCCTTTACTTATGAGATGAACCAAGTAAAAGGCTTTTCTGACTACTACATGATGGTCAAATTTGAGATTGTTGTCAACCTGAGTACCCAGGTCTCTCACCACAGATTGTGTGCTTAGGGGGTTGCAGTTGATGTGGTAATCAGTAGGGCCCATGTTCTTACCAAATGGTAGGATAATACATTTCTTGCATTGGCCATGACTTTGGCACCAGTCATTTGTTACTGTGAGACCCTCTTGCAGTATGTTAACATCATTTGGGGAGTTGGCCACCCATCTGATGAGATAGGGATTTACGCCAAGTTGTGTTAACATTTTGATGATGCCTGAGTGGAGGATTCTGTCAAAGGCCTTGGCCAAGTCAAGGTCAGCTGTATGTACTGACTTCCCTCATCCAGGGCCTTGGTGACAGTCTCAAAGAAGTCAACCAGGTTCAACAGGCAAGGTTTGCCCTTGACAAATCCGAACTGGGTGAGGTCAAGTACTTGGAGATTGCCTATGTCCTTGTTTATGAGATCCATAATAATATGCTCCATGGCTTTACAGATCAGACTTGTCAAGCTAATGCAGCAATAGTTTCCAGGGTCAGTAGTGGCACCACCTTCATGTAAAGGGATGACAATGGCAGTTCTCCACTCTGCTGCTATGAAGCCTGTATTTAGGCTGTGGTTGAATAGGGTGCTCAATGGCCAAGCTAGTATTTGCTGGAGATGGTGCAGAATACAGCCTGGAATACTATCAGATCCCATGGAAGCTGTGTTCTTTGCCTTGTATAGGGCCTTTAACACTTGATATACAGAGATGTGATGTGCAGGACAAATATTGGGGATGTTGAATGGGCCTTGTGGGGATAGGCAGGTGAAGTCTGTGCTGACCCTATCTGCTAGTAGGTTGGCTACGTCAACAAGATCAGTGTAAGTGGTACCATTAAGTACTAATTTGGAACAAACCTGGGCTTTGCCATGGAGGTTCCTGACATAACTGAAGAATGCTTTCTGGTTTCCCTTTGTTTTGGAGGATAGTTTCAATTGATAATTGGCTTTGGAACCAGCTAAACAGCTCTGCTACTTTAGCACAAATACACAGAAATGTAACTATACCAGCAGTATAAAACAAAAGATAGACCTCCCCAGTCAATCAGATAAACACAAAACTTCACAAAATGTAAAAGCAACTCCCACTATGAAGCAGCTGGCTTTGCTCTCAAGTGCTGAACTAGCCCTAAGAAACAACTGCAAAGAGGGAGCCCACCAATGTTCAATCAATATTCAATAAAACAAATAAATAAATGCAGTACAGTTTTGTTAACTATCACTGAAACAGAACAAGTGCAAGTATACTTATATCAGCTTTGTATATCCAGAGGTTGTAGAATCAGTCACAGCCAGCTAAACAGCTCTGCTAATGAGCACAAATACACATAAATGCAACTATACCAGTAGTATAACACAAAAGATGGACCCCAGGCAATTAGATAAACACAAAACTTCACAGAATGCAAAACAACCCCCACTATGAAACCATTTGGCTTAGAGTTCAAGTGCTGAACTAGTCCTGAAAAACAAAATGCAGAGAGGGAGGTCACCAATATTCAATTGGTATTCAATGAAACAAATAAATAAATGCAGTACAATTTTAACTATCACTGAAACAGAACAAGTGCAAAAAAGTATATTTATATCAGCTTTGCATATCCAGATGTTTGTAGACTCAGTCATAGCCAGCTAAACAGCTCTGCTACTGAGCACAAATATGCATGCTCGATTTGATACAACTGTATAAAGTACCAAAAAAGCTATCTTTAACTTTTAATACTACACTAACACTACTGTTCTGCTGCATACATACCAAATGCCTCCTTCATCCTTAGCAGTCTAGTAGCATGAGTCCTAACATTGCAATATGTCTCCATGGCAGCTGTGGAAAAAAACAGAACAGAATGCCATTATGAATAACAGTCTTGTCTATATTCAGCTTTTAAGCCTTACAAATACACTGGGATGTCCTCTATCCTAAATTCCTTCATTCAGGCATTGAGGGTACCCCTCTTCCTTCTCTGGAGGTCATTGTATTACTGTCTACATTTTTCACCAGTGCAGGAGATACCAGAGGAACTAGTCCCAGCCTGGGCCAAACTATCCCAAGCCTCTGACTTACACTGGAACCCAGAATAGTCTCCCTGCAGCAACCTGACACTGCGCTGTTTTACTAGAAGTCCAACACAAATCTTGAGGAACTAGAGTCCCCATCTCTGAGCCCTAAATCTCACACCCTCTCCACGAACACCTACAATGTCTATGTCTATAATGGATCAAGAGCAATGCAGAATGATGATTTCCCACCAGTTCCAGTTGTCGTGTTTACTGGGAGTGTGCAAACTGCTTGAAATTGTTGAGCACTAAACACCATTGTTCACACAGGGTGCGAGATGGTAAGTGGTGAGCAACAGTGGCAAGCAATGCAATTTGAAGGTTAATTGATGTACAGGCAGTTCTGTATATATATTTGACAAATGTGAAGATAATGGCAGTGCAGAGAGCAGAAATATACTTACAGGAATATTGTACACCCGCAGTCATACATTTGATAATAAATGTGATAATACACAGATAAATACTAAAACCCAGGACCATCTGTATTCCAGCTCTACACTTTTACCTGCTGCCACAGGCAATAGCATTGATTGAATGTATCCAGTTTCTATTTTTGCCTGTCTACTTTCTGGGTGGTCTAATTATCCAGTTTAAAAAAGGGAGAAATACTTGAAATCAGGAAAGCAATCTTTGACATAACACAGTGGGAAATGTTAGTACACATGAGATATTTCTATATAGGTCTGCATTTCACCTCTCACTCCAATGTACCTTCAGAAAACAGGATGGGTGCTTTATTCCTCTTTGTAACACAAACAACTTTGAAGCAAAGAACTGAAGTCATTCTTCACACAACCAATTGCAACAGAATGTACACTATCAAACCATAAACTGCTATATGTACATTTATCAAGTGTATTATATTTGTACACAGTGCACTTAGTGATCACACAACCTGTTATGATTATTCCTTGGAAATATACAGCTCTGTCTTACCTTTCTGTGTTTCTTGGTCATTCATCAGTTTTCTAACCAGTACTCTGACACATGCAGTGTGCAAGCCATTCTGTATTATTGGCCTTAAAATGTGTGAAGATATTAACTGGGAATAATATGATATGCAGTTGCCAACAACGGAAGGGCAAGTTGAATGGCACAAACAAGCACAGAATGCTCTTTTGGGGGAGTAGCAAAGGAGAGTTACTGCTATGGCACAAACAAGAATTGACTGTTCTTTTTTGGGGGGAGCAAATGTAAATTACTGCTATGGCACAAACAAGGATATGTTGCTCGTGTTAACACTCCTTGCTTTGCATCCTGCCTGTTGTTTGATCTTGTGAGTGCTGGGAAGTCAGAAACTGCAATGTGTATCATTACTTTCTAACTTCTCTCTAATGATTTTCCAGTACAAAGGTATGGTGCTAAACTGAGGGCATGCAGCGATCATCAGTACTTTTGAGAGGTATAACTGTGTGAATCTTTGATGCCTGAGGCAGCCTACTACTTACTAATGCACACATATAAGTCAAATAAGTCTCTGCTGTCACATATTAAGTTAATTTCTGTACAAATCTCCCACCTTTTACTTGCTTACTGTACCAAGTGATGAAATACAAGGATATGCCCTAATACTATTAAACAATACACTCCAGGTTCAGGACATACCTTGTAAATGCAGCAGTTGCCAGAGTGTTACTTTAGAGCTGACTCTGTCTGATGCAAGTAGTACACAGCCAATACATGCGGAGGTAAAGGTTGTGTGAGTTGCCTGGCATCAATTTTAATATATGTATGTGAGTTGGAGGAAGGTTTTAGGCCCCTGGGTAGTGAGTGAGTGAGTGTGCTATGCATTGTCTCTTAGCCAATGCAAGAATGTACTGAGCTCACCTATGTCTGCCTATACCCACAACCACTGGTGGTTCTGCCTCTGACTCCTCATCTGCCTGTGATTCTGGTGACCTTGGCATTGGTGGTGGGATGTGTGCCTCTTCCTCTTGCTAATCCTGCTGCAGCTGTTTCCTCAGGATTATGTTGTCTAGTATGGCACATACTGTGAAGATTTCTGTACTTGTCCATGGATTGTACTGCAGGACTCCCCCAGATGAATCTAGGCACCAGAACTATGACTTCAGCAGCCCAAATACATGCTCTATGACATTTCTGGTTTGAGCATGTGCCTCAACATGGCATTCTTCCATGGGTATGAGTGCATTTTTGATGGCTGTCATCATCCATGGTTCTAGTGCATAGCCTGCATTCCCCAGTAAATGACCCTGTGGGATATCAACCCTTGCAAACATCTGGTACAGGTGGGAGGTGTGCCAGATATTTGAGTCATGGTAACTGCCAGGGTTGCTATCACATATGTTCAAGATGATTTCCTTGGCATTACATATCACTTGGCAGTTGATAGAGTGGTAGCTCTTTCTGTTAACGTAGATTCTACAGTGTTCTCCAGGTGGTGCCTTAATTTCTACATGAGTGCAATCTATGGCACCCCATACAACAGGGTAGTGTGCTACCTGGTAGAACTGTTGCATATGTCTGGCCCTCTCCAGAGAGCTGCAAGAAAAATATATGTTCTCATCTGGCATGTTGGAGCATAGCATCCAGAAACTGTTGAAGGATCCTGGATGCCGATGCCTGTGACACCCCCAGAATGTCCCCTATTGGTCTCTGAAAGGTACCTGTAGCTAAGATTCAAAGGGCTACAAATACCTTAGTTTCTACTGGGATGGTTCCCTTCAGTTGGCTCTGGCTCTGAGTTGAGGGGGGCAGAGGTCACAGAGTTCCTCTAGTGTGTCCTTTTTCACCCTGTAGCAGTCTATAATTTCCATGTTATGTAGGTTGTGATAAGCTAAGCATGGCCTAAAAACTCTTCTCTTTCTCAGCCTAGGCCTATTGGCAACAGCAGCTGCAACACTGGCTTCAGCCTCTAACACATACAAATGGATTAAAGCAGCAGCCCCTAACATTCTGTCTGTGTAGACTTTCTGTGTCTGTACTCAAAAGTTTCGACATCTGCAGGAAAAAACAGCATGGAGTCTACAAGAATGCTTTATAGCTTGTTGAATGGTTCCACCATGTTGGAGTGGTTGATTAGCATGCAGTTCAGCTGCTTATGCTGTTATTAGCATCTATAAAACACAGACAAAGACAGATGCAATCCAGTAATAATCTACACCATTATAAAAAAGGTAAATGTGTAGCTAGCCAAACTGATGGTGAGGACAGTTGTATATGTTTGGAAGATACTTTTTCTTCAGGATATTTCTGTACAGAGGAGTATTGAACTTCAGCAGGTATGCTTGCATTTTGTCACCTATGTACTGCATATGCTGGAATGTATTTAAGAATAATGTGAAGCAAAGGCTTTTACACTTTTATCTGTATGCATTAGTTTGAAGTGTACTGATGGCATGGGCATGTTTATCAAGTCATTGCAAAGGTACACATAACTTACAATACATGAAAATGGAATGCTGTGTGATGAATATGTACAAATGTTTCAGAGACAGGTCCTTTGATAGCACTTTTAGCATTTCAAAGATATTTTGTTAGCAAAATAGATTATTTACCTGTTCTTTTGTGAGGAGCTGTGTGATAAATATGTACAAATATTCCAGGGACAGGTCATTTGATAGCACTTTTAGCATTTCAAAGATGTTTTGTTAGCAAAATGGATCAACATACAACATAGCTGTTCTTGTGTGTGGGGGGGGGGTAGCAAAGATGAGTTACTGTTATGGCACAAACGACAATGGACTATACTTTTGAGGAGGGAGCAAGATGAGTTACTGTTATGACACAAACAAGGATATGTTGCTCTTGTTACTCTCCTTGTTTTGTATCTTGCCTGTTGTTAGTATTTCCATCCCTAGACTGTTTTATGTTTCTCCAGTGGGTAATACTCACTGGCTACCTTCTCTGTTTTATCTGGAAACAGTTATTTTGTAGTTATGTGATACTTATGTGTATTATACTTCTGTTGTCGTGTCAATCCACATAGACTGCCTTTCACTGATGGGGAAAATCAAGTAATCATGGATGGGTTTCATCAACATGGTGCTTTTCTGCAAACATGGCGACAAAGTGTCCAAAATGTGAATGCCGTGGGCAACTACAGCAAAACATATAAACAGATGTGCCACAGGACCACTGACATGATCACTACTGCACACAGAAAAGTAGCTGCAATGGGCCATGACCAAATGGCTACCCAGAGAGGGAGGGCTAGGGAACTCCCACTAACCCCCAGTGGAGCAGTTCCTGGCCAATATCAGAGATCCAGACAGCTCCCAGGAGTGTGCAGAAGAGCATGTACTGGATATAGGTGCAACACCATCTGAGAGAGCAAGCACATCCCAGGAGGAGCTTCCAGGAAGGCTTTGTTATTGGAACAAACTATTGTATAGTAAACCAATTGAAATGAATAAGTTAATTTTGTGTCACATGTGTTTTTTGGGGGTTAAAGACTGCGACAGTTATAAGCTTAGGTTGGAGTTGTCAGCCACGTTCTTGTTGACATTAGACTTAATACACATATAAAGTTGAAAAAGTATTACTCCCTGTGTTACTGTTAATTGTGATGATGTTGCCCTTACCTCTTGCTTAACTTCTTCCAGGACTGTCTGGACTGTAGTGGAGTATCTCATCTGCAGATGATAAGGCAAACATTTTTATGTCAGTACTGCTGAGCAATTTAAAGAAATATTGTAGTGTATGTTGTTGATCTCAGACCTGTTGTGTTTATTGCTGTACTGTCTGTAATAGTGGCAGCACTGTTAGTTGGTTAGCATACATTGCACTATAGTAGTGCAGGTATTAATTTATTCCTGTGTTTCTCTTGCTTTTTAACACAGGTGATCATGACAGTGGGAGTGTGCGTCCTGTGCCACCTGATGTCAGTGTATCAGCAGACTCTGATGATGATGGTGGCCAAAGTGAGGCCCAGTCAGGGGTGTAGAGGTTGAATCTGACACTGAGATTGACATACAGCCATCCCCTGTATTTCCATCAGATACAGGTGGCAGGCCTACGCCTACTCAGTCCACTGAGCCCACAGATATTGGACAGACTGAGAGTGAGGACATTGATTAGAGAAGTGTGGCTACTGCTGCTTCAGTGCCTCTTGAGTCTGGCTGTAGCCAAAGTGTGGCTACACAGGAGGATTTATAAGGATGTTTGGAGGGGTCCTGTTGTCCCTCCTCCACTTGGTTCAGGTGTCAATTCCCATGCCACTCAATGGATGTTTAGGGCTGTCATGGAAGCACAGGTACATTCCCATAGGCACTTCAGAAGGATGCTCAGGGTTGTGTATATGGCTCAGCCTGACGTGTGATTGCCTCCACCGTGTTGCTGATTCACTGGACCAGATGAATAACATGTTGGAACAAGTGGCGTCTATGATGGACAGAGGGTGTCTGCCATGAAACAAGCAGTGTCTGTGATGGAACATCTGCTGTGAGGAGAACAGTATCCTCATGGGTGTTAGACAGCTACATCATCTGCTGTCAGCCAATGTGACCATGCCCAATCATGCTCCCATAGTGGCAGTACTTTTACTGCTCCATCAGTGAGTGTGCTGTCCACACCCAGATGTGGCAGGCCATGGGGTCATGGCCTGGGCATCCTTGTGAAGGAAGCTTGTCCAGCAGGCATTGATCACTTTCAGGTAGCAGCACTACATCTGACCTTGGGCATGGAGGTGCCAGTGAAATTTCTGGAAGAGACAGTTCTTGTGGCTGGAGTTAACAAAAATGACCTACCACCTATACCATGCAAAGCTCACACCTGTCTGATAGACCAAGGTGAAGAGCTGGCACAGAGCGTGGCTGTACTCATGCAGACATTCACACACAAATTTCACCTGCAGGACCCCAACAGACATATATACAACACTTACTCATTTTTTCTGACTAGCCATTTGTTGCTTTATCCCATTGTCTGCCTTCTTCAACTTCTTACTCACACACACTCAGTGACCTTTTGTGTCAGCCTAGGATTCCTGCCCCCCCAACACAATACCCTGTGCAAGTGATGATAACTCTGCCATATCCCTGTTTTTTTATCTTTTGGATTCAGGGATACGAAAGCTGCGTCTGATGCTCAGGATGTGTACCTAACTTTTAGTGCTTAGTATATCTGCTTTTGTGTTGTTGAACTGCTCATTGTACCTTTGAGTTATATTGGCCTTGGAAAGTTAAACAATTGATAGGATCGAAAATTCACAGCTGTATAGTGAATCCTCTTGTAATGGTTGTGAGGTCAGAAACTGCAATGTGTATCATTACTTTCTAACTTCTCACTTTAATAATTTTCCAGGACAAACGTATGATGCACATCATAAGTCACGCCATCATATTCAGATCTTAGGTTTATATGACAACATTATAGTCAAACCTCACCAGAACAGTAATACAATATAATGCTCTCTATTGCATGTACCTCAAGAGATACACGCAGCAGTGGGAGAGACTACAGGGCTTTCTCAGCAAGATAACACAGGGCCAACAAACCATGCCATGATGTGTGTGGATGGATCCCGTACACAAAGCTGACATTCCAGAATGCCGACAACCATATGACCGACACCATATGATCGACATTCAGAATGCCGACATTGTGAGAAGTCTACAGAAAATGAAAATAAAATTTCCTTTCAACTGCTAGCAGGGGGGGCTACGCCCCCCACACCCCCGTAACTTTAATGTACCAACTCCGAGATTGCACTACAGTGCAGGAATGGAACTCTTTCCATTCTGCACTATAGTGGGATGCCAGTTCCGCATTGTCGGCATACTGAATGTCGATCATATGGTGTCGGCCATATGGTTGTCGACATTCTGGAATGTCAGCAAACTGAAGGGGACCTGAGTGGATAGATTAAAAGCCATGTCACTGCAGTTTGTCTTGTATAGGATGAAGTAACATCTGCCTGGTCTCCGGGCCAGTGTCTGACTATACCCTAGTGGGATAACTGCATATCCAAACATCTGATATAGCTGATGACATCACCAGTGTCTGTTGAGAATATGGTAATTACAGTGTCCCACATGCTGTGGTAAAAGACTCTCTGTAATGTCAATCAAGAGCACACACACACACACACACACACACACACACACACACACACACACACACACAGTTGACTGCAGTGAGAATAGAACCCCTACCTATCTAAATACATAGACTACAGAACACAGTACTTAACACAGGTACCATGGCAGAAGTCTGACATTTGCAAGAATACAGTTGAACTTATAGTAGATGACATCAGCAGGACATGTGTGAGACAAGATGTTGGCATGCCTGCATAGGTCTATAGCTTCATAGGTTCATTGGAGGGTACTACCATAATGGCTCTAGGTTCCTAGGTTCATAGGAGGTTACTAGGCTAATGGCCCTAGGGGCTTTTCTAGCCTAGCAAAGTTGCATCGTTGTTCCCTTACAGACCAAGAGATGTAATCCATATTTGCGAGTACATGATCAGCACTGGTTTCCCCTGTCTAAGAGTAACATAGGTGTAACACCTGGGGTAATTTTATAATTTCCCATCCAATTCCCCATGTTACACTTAAATAGGGTTACTGATGAGTTCAATTTCACATGAACTGGGAGTTTGTTCCATAGCATTGGCAATCTCTGGAAGACATATCTGTCTCTCCAGCACGTACAGTTGATATTGCAGGCTAGGTTAAGGTCCCTATAGTGAATGAGTCTTGTCCCATTTGATTTACAGAGGTGCAACATTTCCATTAAGGCAGGGTTCAAGAGTGTTCTGTAGGCCAGGCACAAGACACTTCTGAGCAGTCTACATGATACAGAATACAGCGACAGGACCTTCAATCTGTCCGTGTAGGCCATGTGTTGAAGTCCCTGTATTTTCTTGGTGAGGAACTTCTTAGCTCTCTCCAGCTGCTGCAGGTGTCTTGTGAGGTACATGCAAAAGGTCGCATTGCACTTTATTATTGGTCTGATGAGGGACGAGTACAGTAGATTGATAACATCCTTAATCTTGGATGTTATGGCCTTACTTATGAGGTGTACAATGGAATAGGCAATCTTTACCATTGTGGACACATGCTGATCAAAGTTGATGTTGCTATCAACCTGTAATCCCAAATCTGTTTATGTCTGTGTCTTTGGCAACAATCATGCATGTATGTAAGCCCATTTTGTAGTATTTTGACATTGTCTGGGCATTCAATGATTGCACACAGTTTGCAATCATCAGTGAACTTGGTGAGCCACAGGCCATCTGTTATCGCCTGAATTTCTGAGAAATAGATTCTAAACAGTAGGAGGCCCAGCACAGCCCCTTGTGGAACACCACTGGTAACAGGTCTGCTGGTAGAGATGGCATCCCAAAATATGACTGTATGCATTCTGTTGGTGAGCCAGTTTACTACCCATCTAATGATGCATGTGTTAATTCCCAGCTGGGTGAGTTTCTTACTGATGCCTGAGTGGGAGATGGCCAATTCGAGATAGCCAGTGTGTACCGATTTACCTTCATCCAGGGCTTTGGTGACATGCTTGAAGAATTCCACTAGGTTTATCAGGCATGCTCTTCCCATAACAAAGCCAAACTAAGTTGGGTCAAGAATTTAAAGATCACCAGTGTCCTTCTTGATAAGGTCCAAGATGATTCTCTCCATGTCCTTACAGACAAAGCTGGTCAGCCGTATGGGTCTCTAGTTCCCTGGGTCAGTTGAGGGACCCCCTCTGTGCAAGGAGAGTATGGTTACTGTTTTCCACTCTGCTGGGACAAAGCCAGTACTTAGGTTGTGGTTGAACAGAGTTTCAAGTGGTTCCACTATTAATTTATACCATTTAGTAAGCAGCCTGGGATGTTATCCGGTCCGACAGAGGCTGTGTTTTTGGCCTTGACGAGTGCATTTATGACCTGTTCTTTGGAGATAATAGGTAGAGAACTGGTGAAAGGTATGTTTTAGGGTATGATTTCTGGAGACAGGAGTACGGAATTTTTGCCAAACCTGTTTACTAACAGGCTGGTGATGTCCTCAGGTTTAGTATGACTGGTACCATCCACTATAAGTTCGGTGCAAATCTGGGCCCTTCCTTTTAAATTACAGATATAGCTAAGGAGGCTTTGTGATCATACTTAGCTATGGATGCTAATTTAGTTTTGTAATTAGCTTTACAGGACTTTACAAGATGTCTCATTTGCTTGTTCAACCTATGGAAGGCGTTCTTCTGCTGAGACTGTTCAATCTACTTCCTGGACATCAGTTTCTTTCTCATGTTGTATAATCTGTTTATGCTAGATGCCCACCAGGGTGGCTTATTTTTTGTGAGCAAGTTTTGATCCACTGTGGTACGACTGAGCCTATACACCTAGAAAGCTGTTTATACAGGGCATTTGTGTACGCCTCAGTACAGAAGTCTTTACTGTCAGTGGTGGCAGGAAGTTTGAAACTATTATGCTATCACTTAAGAAGATATAGTTTGCTTTGGAGAACAATCTTTTGGATCCTGAGGGGAGTCAGATACAATTGTTACATTGAATCTGACTCATTTATGGTTAGACTTTACCAGGGAGGGTCTCACACATGGGGAGGTGCAGCAATCTCCCATGTTGCTGAGTACTAGATCAAGGACATTCCATCCCCTTTTAGGGCTGCTGACTAACTGTTCCAGAGCATTTCTGTTTACAAAGTGCAGGAACCTTAGGGCATGTGTATTTCAGATCATATATGTATCCCAATTGATGGAATGATACTTAACGTCACCCATGCCTATGGTGCTTGCCTGCATTATGAATTACTCAAGTAGGTCCAGGAAGGTACTGTGTGATTTTCATGGTTCATGCTGGTGGACCTGTAGCTAACAATGACATGGAGGCGGGGGTCTTTTCTACAGTTATTGGGACTTGGAGTAACTCTAGGGAGTTGTACTGCTTAACCAGTCTTCAGGTGTATTTGTCTTTCATGAAGATGGATACACCTCTTCCTTTGTTTCTTATACATTCATTGTGTGGCCTGAATGTGTGGAATGCATTATAGCCTTTCATGGCTGAAGTACTCTGTGTGGCCCTAAACCAGGTCTCTGTGACTGCACAAACATTAACATCTTTCCAAATAGGTAGTGCCTCTATTTACTGTAGTTTCTGATTTACATTCCTAGCATTAAGCACATAACCCTGAGTTTGTCTTTTGAGGATAGTTTTACATCAGGAATTTTGATCTTATGACATTGCCTAAAAAGGCACTATGGGGGAGGCAAATACCTTGGTCAGTAACCGAAAGGCAAGAGGTGACAGATGAAGACCATTCTTAGCAAAGCAGTGTGGCCTGTCAACCATATCATCCCAGGCTGACAAATACTGGATCCTCCTAGACTGACACCAGTAGCTAAGCCAATTGTTGAAGTTAATAATTATTTTGTTTCTATTGAGCCATCATCCTGGGTGAAGGTAGAATGCTGCTTAGGGCTATGGACATACCTGTCTGAGACAGATAATCTAAGAGATTAGTCATATCTCTCTTCATATAGTCCAGAGTATAGAGGTATGTTTCAAGTCATTACCTTCAACATGGAGTACGAAAAAGGTATAACTGTTCTTGTTGTCGAGAGACTTGAGTGCATGCATAACTTTGCATATCCTGGCACCTGACAGGCAGCTGACTGTGACTTTCACCTTGTGCAACCTGGTAAGGGAGATATCTGTGTGCCTCACTGTGAATTCACCTAAGACCGAGACATTGGTTTTCAGGTGTTTTGCCTTAAGGGCTTAATGGCTGACACACTGATACATTTGTTTTTATGTGTAGTGGATTCCATTGAAACTATAATGTGTGCAGAAGGTTTGTGAGGTCTCTGCTCTTTTGGTAAACTTCTAATGACTACCTCTGAGTATGTGGGGTTACATGTTGTGCACTTGAACTGTTGAGGAGGTGAAGTGTGTGTGTTGACAATCTGTTTTATATCTGGTCTGTTGTTACCTGAGAGACAGACAGCATTCATTCTAGATTCATTGTATTGTTGCATCTCTCACATACTCTATTTATCATTTTTATGAGTATATAGTTGTCAGTATGCATGAGGCACTAGAAGCCTGGCTTTCTAAAAACACAAGTACCCTTATTAAGCATATGTTGATGGTCATTGTTAGCAGAGAAATTTTGTGAGCAGCAACAACTGGGTCTGTCTTTGAGGGTCTGAGGCATCAGCCCAGAGGTGAATTTAAAATCACCCAACCAGTAGTGAAGGTTATGCTTGAAAAGAGTCATTGAGGAGCACTGCTTCACATGCAGTGGGAGCCTATAACAGAGGAGTATGAGTCACTGGGCGATATATCTGTCTTCCCTGTGTGTTCTGTTTATGTCACAGGCCAGGTTGAGAACCCTGGTCCAAGTTAGTCCTGTCCCATTTGATTTGCAGATGTCCAACATTTCTAGTAGGGCAGGGTCTGTGACTTCTCTGTAGGTTAGGCAAAGGTGACCTCTCAGCAGCTTGCAGAAAACTGAGTACAGTGACAGGTCTTGGAGTTTTTCCATGTATATGATGTTTGGAGGACCTGCATTTTCAGTCACAAACCTCTGTTTTTTTCTCCAATTGCTGCATTTGTCTGGTGAGGTAAAGACAGAAGGGAGCATTATACTCAATTAGTGGTCTGATAAGAGTGGAGTACAACAGAAATATGACCTCCCTGGTCTTGGTTGTGATGTCCATATGTGTGATGTGCACAGTGCAGAATTTTTGTCTCACCACTATGGACACATAGTGATGAAAGTGCAGAGTGGTATGAACATGTGTTCAGAAGACTCACAACACTGTGTTTGAGCTGAGAGGGGTGCTGTGTATTTCATAATTAGCAGGGGTATTTCTTTGCCAAAGGGGACAGTTAGGCATTGTTTGTTGTAATGTTCAGTCTATGAGTTTGGCACCAATCATTTGCCTCTGTCAGCACCTTTTGTAATATATTACCATCATTGGGGTACTTTATATGAGTGTGCCCAATTAACAGTCATCCACAAACTTGGTAAACCACAGGCCACTTACCATTAGCTGCACTTCAGGGAAGACGTTTCCACCCAGTTGATGGCACAACACAGATCCTTGTGGTATTCCACAGATGAGTGGGCAATAGTGGTGGAGGTGCAGTCCCAACTTTGTAAGTGTTTGTTCTGTTGGTGATCCAGTTGCCTATCCAGCTAGTACCATATGACTTACTTCCCTGATGGGACATTTTCACAATGAAACATGAATTTGGGATATTGTCAAAGGCCTTGGATAATTGAGCATGGGCTGTGTATCCTGTAATCTATCATCCAGGTCTTCTGTTTCAGCATCAAAGAAGTCCACGAGGTTCAATAGGCAAGATCTGTCCATGACAAATACAACATGGGTCAACTCAAGTGTGTTAAAGGTCAGCTATGTCTCTGTGAATAAGGTCCATGCTGAGCTTGCAGATAAGGCTTGTTAGGCTTATGGGTCAATAGTTGTAATTCTGCATGTTACCAGATTGATGTGCATTGCATATGACACAACATTTGATATTACTTTCTGTACTGTAGGTGATATATGTGTGGAAAAAGTACTGAGACACCAGGGTTGCTGTGCTAAAGGGGGGGGGGGGCAACACATGGCTGTATTGTAAATATGTGACATACTGTGAGATAGGACTTTTTTTTTTTTAATTTTTCCACATGTAATGTCATGTCATACAGAAGAAATGGACAATATACAACAGTAATAATATGTAGTTTTCCATTGCGAAACAATTAGCAAAGTGTATACACATGCAAGATACACCTATTTGCACAGTGCTTAGCAGTGCACAACCACAAGCCACATTGCTAAAGTCTGACACGTGCTACTTAACCTAGTCTCTGGCAGCATGTGTTAATGCATTGATACTTTCCTTTTTGAGACCAGATAGTATTGAGCTTGAATCCTTTTCTCTCTCCCTTTTTTCTTTCTTTTTTTCTTTCTTTTCCCATCTTTGCATGCTGCACCACTCAAACACAGGAAATGGAGGAAAATGAATGTCAGGTTTGGCTGTGTTTATCTGGTGTGCACAAAGTGAAGAAGTGCACAAACTGGAACCCAGGAGCAGACAGGACCCAGACAGCCAAAAATAGAAACCAGATGCATTCAATTAATACTACTGGGCATTGCACAAACCTGCCATGTGACACTGCATGATGGCTAACAGTGAAACCTTAAGAATGAATAGCAAAATAGGCAATATCGTGTAACTAATCCTGTGGAAGCAGGTGTAAGCATAGGGCTGGAGTACAGATGGTCCTGGGTTCTAGTACTGGATATGCAACCTTTGTTTTACTGTTGTGACATTGCAGTTTATAGCAATGAACTGCAACACAGAAAAGTGTTTTCTTAACCTTGTTGTGGCAACAGGTCTAAGTGTAGGACTGACATATAAATGGTTCTGTGTTCAAATACAGCATTTATCATATACTTTTACTGCTGTTCCACTTCCCGTTACAGTCACTCTCACTTCTAACATTTGATGTAGTGTAGCTGATATTAATTACATGTATCAGTGCTGAGACACTAATATTGTGTCAGTTATTTCTTTATTTATTTATGTATTATCACATTTATTATCAAATGTATGAATGTGGATACACTGTGTACTATGTTCCTGTAAGTATACTTCTGCTCTCTGGACTGACATGGCCTTCACATTTGATTAACACATTTACACAAGTGCCTGTACATCAAATAATCCTGAAATTGCATTGCTTACCACTGTTGTTCACCACTTACCATCACACACCCTGGAGCACTGTGTCTGGATGATGGTAAGTAGAGTGCAACATTTTCAAACAGTGTGCACACTCCCAGTAAATGCAATAACTGAAACTGGTGGGAAACCATCAGTCTCCATGGCTCTTGATCTGTAGAAGACATGGCAGGCATTTGTGGAGAAGATGTGAGATTTAAGGCTCAGGGGTGGGGTGTCCAGGAGTCAAAGACTTTTGTTGGACTCTTGCTGAAATACCACAGTGTCAGGTTGCCACAGGGGGTCTATTCTGGGTCCCAGTATAAGTCAGAGGCTTGGGAAAGTATGACCAGGGCTGTGACCAGTGCCACCAGTATCCCCTACAATGATGAGCAATGTAGGCGCCATTTTAGTGACTTACATCAGAGGGAGATGGCTACCCTTGATGTTTGGATCAAGGAATTTAGGACGGAGGACATCCACACATGTGTAAGTATCAACTACAGAGAGTACTTCTAAGGCTTAAAATATGAATATATGCAAGACTGGTATTCATAATGTTATTCTGCTCTGTTCTGTTTTTTTCACAACTGCCATGGAGAGGGATTGCAATGTTAGGACCCTTGCCACTAGATTGGTGAGGATGATTGAAGCATGTGGTATGTATGCAGCAGAAGAGTAGCGTTATTGTAGCATTAAAAGTTAAAGATAGCCTTTTTGGTATTTTATGCAGTTATATCAAATTGAACATGCATATCTCAATTGTAAAAGCAAGTAGTCATGCATTAGTCTGTAGCACAAAGATAACTTGCTTAGTATTTTATATAGTTGTATCAAACTTTACATCCATATTCCAACTGTAAAATTTGTCCTGTGTACATTTTTACTGTGCACATTTTGTTTTTCTTATCTTTGTCTCACTGTTCACAAAAAACGTTATCACCTCATTTATTGTTAACTATTTCATGTTTGTACTTTCTATTTTTTTTCTCATGTAAGCATTTACAATTGTTTTTCACTGGGTTTTTTTTGTAATGTTGGAACTTTTTTCCTCAGGTCTCCATGGAAAGAGCGTCTCTACCCAGTCAGACTAACCTGGTTAACAAATATAAAATAAATTAAATAAATAAAAGCAAGTATGCATGCAATACTTTGTAGCACAAACCAAGAGTACAATATTACACTTTAGTCAGAGGTGGTGGGTTCAAATATCACACATCTCAACTATACAATAACTGTTAATTCTTCAATTATGTGTAACTTAAAGGTTTAAAGTAAAAGCTCTATACCAGTAGGCACACATAACTGTAATCTGGATAATTGGAATATGCATATATGCAATATATGCACATGGAAAAGAATACTTGCTGCAGTCTGCAGTTTAGTGTGCATCTGTTAGGAGCTGCTAGTCTTAAAAGTAATATGTTATCTGTTATGGCGTAGTAGTCTTAAGGGTAAAGGTTAAGATAGAGTCAAATAATTGTATTAATGCATTATATGTTACATATGTAGGTACTAATCTTATCTCTTTTTTTTTGCGAACTTTGTTAGCCAAAGGGCTTCTGTGTTAGCCTGTACTTTGGAGAAGTAGATACCAAACAGGAGAGGTTCCCAACATTCCTGTCTCTCTCCAAAAAAAAAAAAAAAAAAAATGGGCATCTGTCCCACAAAAAAAAAAAACACCCCATATATAGCTCTCCATTACACACATGTGTCTTCTTAACACACTTGATTCAGTCCTATTGGCTATATAACATGATTGGGTTGTGGTCACCCCTCTGGAGATGACAGTCCAAATCCAGCTAATATTCTGTATATATTATTAGTTTTTACTGTTGAAAAAAGGCTATGCTTCTTTCCTACCTCCATCCTGTACATTCCTGTATTACTTTTCATTTGTTCTTCCCCCTTCCCCTGCTTGTTCTCCATTTCACCGCTGTCCTATCTTCCCCATTTCTTTTCTTTAATGCATTATTGCATGATGGTGCGCATTGCATACCAATGCTCAGCAATGGTAATACAATAGTACTTAAAAGTATTAGATCCAGTTGTTTTCAAACCCAGTACCATCTGGCCCCAAAAAGGAATGTATTACTGCATTAACTACATTAACATGTGGCACCACAAAGTCACTTAAGTAGCAGGTATATTCCAGAGACTCAGTACTAACTGTCAGACTTTAGCATCTCCATTTCACCACTGTCCTATCTACCCTATTACTTTTTTAATGCATTATTATGCAATGGTATTCATCACACACCAACTTTCACCACCCATAAAGCAAAAGTAGTTAAATGTATTAAATACAGCTGTATTCCAACCCAGTACCATCTGTCTCCAAAAACGAATGTATCACTGCATTAACACCTGCTGCTACAGAGTCAGTTAAGTAGCAGGTGTATTCCACAGACTCAATACTGTCAGACTTTAGCAATGTGGCTCTCGTTTGCACATTGCTTAACAGTACGCAAACAGGTGTATATCTCATGCATATACACTTTGCTAAGCATCGTGCAAACCCACTGCTCCTCGCACTATAGAAATGTATATATTATGCTGTATTTCTGCTATGTACTGTCCACTTTCTTTGTATGACATGAAAGTACATGTAGACAAACTACAAACTGAGGGCACTATCTAACTGTAAGTCATATATTTAAAAACCAATATGCATACGTTCTATTCCAAGAAGGTCGAAAGTGCATTTTCAAAATCAAAATGTCGACAAAAATGGTAAGAATTTACAATGAGCGAATTCACATTGCTATTCGCTCATTGCAGATCCTGCATTTCAGGTGCAGATCCCACTATGGTGGGGATTGGGAATTGAACCCTTTCCCTCACAGTAGTGTGATCTCGGAGTTAGTATGTTAAAGTAGGAGAGTGGGGGCACAGCCCCACACATGGGGGTGCAGGGGGGGCTTGCCACCCTGCATAATGATGTGTAGTGTAATCTGTAGTTTGAAAATCATCAAATCTGGTTTTCCAGATTTTCATTTTCGAACTTTGGTGATGTTCGACATTTGATTTTCACAGTTTAAATTCGCACAATAGTGCGTTTGTAGTTGTCATTCTCGGTAATATAAAGGTAAACCATTTAAAATACATCCATGTGTTGGCACGCCCCCAAGCACTGCAGCTATGGGGTCTCAGTACTTTTTCCACACATATATCAACCACACTACAAAATGTAATATGAAATGTTGCATGCTATGCAATGCACATCAATCTGGTAACATGCAAAACTACAACTACTGACCCATATGCCTAAAAAGCCTTATCTGCATGGCTACTGCAGGAATCAACATAGACTATACCCCCCCCCAGGGATAGAGATGACCTTCAACATACTTGACCCTAACCATTTTAGATTTGGAAAGGGTAGATCTTGCTTACTGACCTTTGTGGACTTCTTGGATACTGACTACAAAGACCTAGATGAGGGATAACAGGACATATCGCTTATGTTCAGTTATCCAAGGCAAACACTTCCCTGAAGCACAGGCAATAGTAGGTGGCTTGTAGTTTGCCAAGTTTGCATTTTTTGATTGTTAATTTTAACATTTGATTGTTTAATTTTGTTAATTGTTGAGTTTTTGTTTTTTTTTTTTTTTGTTTTTTTGCTTGTTAGCTGGTTGCACTCATATAGAGTCTCCCCAGTGATGATAACATATTATAGTAGGGGATAACACAGACTAATGATTGGTGACAAACTCAAGTCCTGAACCGTAAGTGTACAATGACTCTTTACTTTTGCCAGTGAAGTACCCCTGCTAATTATGATATACATAGCACTTCCCTAAGCTCAAACACAGTGTTGTGAGACTTGGGAATGCATGTTGATAGCAATCTACACTTTCATCACTATGTGCCCATACAATCTGCATTGCGCACATTATACATAGGGGCATCACATCCAAGACCAGGGTAGTCATACCTCTGCTGGACTCTACCCTTATCACACCAATAATGGGATACAATGCTCATGTCTAGCTATACCTCACCAGACACCTGCAGCAATTGGAGAGAATACAGGGTTGTGCCTGAGAGACTCCAAGGCCTCCAAAATGATATACATGAAAAGACTGCCATACCTGTCACTGTACTCAGTATCATGCAGGCTGCTGAGAGGTGGCCTATGGCTGCCCTGCAGAGCAGTCTCAGACCCTGCCCTTCTGTAAAAGATGGACATCTGCAATTCAAATTGGGCAACTATAATTTGCCATACACTTCTCAACATAGCCTGTGACATAAACAGAACATGCTGGGGAGACAGATATATCCCACAATGATTCACACTTCTCTGTAATAGGCTCCCACTGCATGTGAAGCAGTGCTCCTCAATGACCCTGTTCAAGTGCAATCATATCTACTGGTTGGGTGATTGTAAAGTCACTCTGGGCTGGCACCTATGTCCCTCATGGACGTGGCCAGTTGGTGCTGCTCACAAACATGTTCTACTAAAAATGATATTCCAACTATACTCAATAATGGTACTTATGTTTTTACACAGTTAGGCTTCTAAAGACTCTAGTGTTATTAGGCTAGTAGCCTTATATGCTATGTGCTTATGCAGGCCTCACAACCTGTTGCCAACCACATGGCCTGCTGATGTCATCTACTATAAGCTCACCTGCACTCTTGTATAAAACAGACTTCTGCCATGATGCTTGTGTAACATACTGTGCTCTGCAGTCTGTGTACTTAGAAAGGTCAGAGTTCTGTTCTCACTGCAACCAAATGTGTGTGTGTGTGTGTGTGTGTGTGTGTGTGTGTGTGTGTGTGTGTGTGTGTGTGTGTGTGTGTGTGTGTGTGTGTGTGTGTGTCTAGACAGCAGAGTATATGTGTATATCTTACAGTTACTTTTCCAATTACATGGATTGCCAGTATTTTGATACTTGCTCATGGCTGCACATCCATTTCATACAGGCCTCCCAACCTCTTATCTCCCATATGGCCTGCTGATGTCATCACCTGCAATCTTGTATAAATCAGACTTGTACAGAGGCACTTGCATAAGGTACTGTGTTCTGTAGTTTGTGTACTTAGATAGTGAGGGGTTCTATTGTCATTGCAGTAAAGTGTGTGTGTGTGTGTGTGTGTGTGTGTGTGTGTGTGTGTGTGTGTGTGTGTGTGTGTGTGTGTGTGTGTGAGAGAGAGAGCTGTTGTTTGACATTAGAGTGCATTTTATACCAGCATGTGGGACACTGTCATATTTTTCCTCAACAGACACTGCTGATGCCATCAGCTATATCACATTTTTGGATCTGCAGTACTCCTACCAAGGTAGGGTCAAAGACTGGCCTGGGGGCCAGGCAGAAGTCAGTTCACCCTATACAATAAAGTTTACATTGACATGGCTTTCAGTCTATCCACATACATCATGGTATGGTGTATAGACCCTGTATTATCTTGATGAGAAAGCCCTGTGGTCTCCCCAGCTGATACATGTGTTTGGTGAGGTACATGTAAAAAAGAGCATTATACTCTATTAGTACTGTAATGAGATTTGACTACAGTGTTGTCATACACTCCTAAGATATCACTATGATGGTGTGACCTAGGATGTGCACAATATAAGCTTTCAATAGCAGTGTGAACAGTTGATGGTCAAAGTTCAGAATGCTATCTAAATGTGTTCCCAGTCCTTGCATCACTGGGTTTCTGCATAGCAGGACTGTTTTCAGTGCTGTGATTAACATGGACTTCCACTTTTCAGATGGACAACATTACAAACACACATGTATGCATTTATTTGTAGATCATGTGCCTTTGTCACCATTCAGTTGTGTGTATTAGCTCCTCCTGTACTATGTTATCACCGTTGGTGGGCTCAATGATTGCACACAATATGCAAGAATCAGCAAATATGTTTAGCAAAGACCATATACTTTAGCCTGAACTGTCGAGAGATACATTTCAAACAGTGAAGGGCCCAGTACAGATCCCTGGGATTTGCCAGTGGTGACAATTCTACTGGTACTGGTTGATTCACCAACTTTCACATGATGTGTTTTGTCAGGGAGCCAATTGTTTACCCATAAATTGATGTAAGGTTTAATCCCCAGCTTGTTTTTTTGTTCTCAATGATACCTGCGTGTATGATTGTGTCAGAATCCCAGGCCAAATCACAATAGACAGTATGCAGTATCTTACCTTCATCAAATCCTATCACACCCAATCAATGTGGTGTGACAACACCACAGATCACCTGTGGCGTGACTCAGCACATACACCTTCCTGATACGGTTGAATACACAGTTCAACACACCTTCCACATGGCCTATGTTGCCATACAAGGGAGTACATCAACATGAATCCACCTGAGTTGGGGGGACAGCACCTAATGCATGCATGTATTGAGACATCCAGACTATCCTTGACTGTGAGGTAGACCAACATGTCATCATGGACCTCCTCTACATGTACACTAGTAATATTCCAGGTATGTGCAGCAGACCTGTGTGAGTTGTTACTGCTACATCAGGTCCGTTACATTTGATAGACCTCACATAAGTCATCGAGGGCCTGCATGATGACAGCAGTATCATCATGTGGAACTTAAACAGGTAAAGCCATTTGACAAAAATCCACACTGAGGTATTCAGTCGACACTGTCATATGTGGCCTTAAACAGCTATATCATTAAATGGGTAGACCAGTGTATGACATAAGTGACATCTCACTATATTGAAATGTGTGACGTGACATATATCTCAGGTCCATTGATCAGGTTGGTACATTAGGGGTGTGTGCTATGCCATTTCCTGCCCATTAGTTCAGTGATGAACATCATATCTCTCAACCTCTTACAGTAAAAAATCTGGACAAAGCCATAAATTAAATAATGGGGGGGGGCAAAGGCCCCAAAATAGGGGGAATTTTGAAATATTGCTCTTACAAATTTACACTTACAAACTTAGAAATTTATAGAATAACAGGTTTTGTATTAACATGAATTTTTTAAACCGTATAAAGTCCGAATCTCAAATGTCTGTTATTATTTTCTGACTTCAGTCCTCAAAGATTTGGCAATGATTTGCCAGTAAACCACAATTTTAAGAGTATCAGTCCAAACGTATCATACAAAAATCTGTACAGTTGAGAGGTATGATGGACATCACAGATGACATACACATGTTGTGTCCAACCAGCTCCCCAAAGGACTGTAACTTGTGTGCAATCATTGACTCCAACTGTGATATTAGTATAATACAGCCAATATCAACATGTACCCGAGACTGCTGCCACAGCCATGACAATGCCTGCATTGACAAGACACATGCCAGGATTTGTTAAATCAGGAAACAGACACACCCTATATTCAGACCTATAGGTATGTGACCTGTGTCCTGGGGTAGAGGGTAAGAGGTAACATCCACCAGCATGTGGTTACAGTGCTGAGTACTCCCTTGAATGTAACAGAAGTACTGGGTATTTGAAGGACATGCACATCAAAGACCATAATAACATAATGGCTCCCAGACTTCATCACACACGTTACAGTGTGCAATGCATCCTTCTTCAGTGATGTGTAACTGAAGTGTACCACCTTTGTCACAGTGTGCAGTCACACAGCTTATTAGCCATACCTAGGTATTCTTTCTGGGGAATATACATGACTGTCTGATGGTGCGGAACTACAAAAGGTTCATAGGTGTTTACTACAGAAGACACATTTTAAGCCTAGCCATGAATCCCATATCTCTGATGAGTTCTGAGACCTTTGATAAGTGTAAGTAGGGGCTTGTGAGATTAAACATTTACAAGCAGAGGCCTGGGAGATGAACCATTTACAGGTTACCTGTGTCCATTAGAGACACAGGTGCCAAACCAGGGATTAATTTCCTGTTCCTCATCCAATTGTCCAAGTTGCACTTGAATTGGGTTAGGGAGGAACTCTGCTTCACATAGATGGGGAGCCTGTTCCAGAGATGGGGTGGTCTCTGGGATACATACCTGTCTCTCCAGCAGGTTCTATTTATATCACAGGTAAGGTTTAAGTCTTTAGAATGGGTAATTTTGGTGCTGTTTGTTTTCTGGATATGCAGGAGGTCCACCAGAGTGTGGTCTGACAATGCCCTGTATGCCAGGAATAGATCTCCCCTCAAGAGCTTGTAGGAGACAGAATACAGGGATAGGGCCTTGAGGTGGTCTGCAAAAGACATTTTATGTATGCCTTGTATTCTTTTAGTGCGCAACTTCTGTGGACATTCCAATTGCTGGATATGCCTGGTTAGGTACATACCAAAGGGGGCATTGTACTTAATGATAGGTCTGATTAATGCAGAATACAGTGGAAAAATTGGTTCCTTGGACCTATGCCATACCTTTGTTTATAAGTTGCACAACACAGAATGATTTTCTCACTACTGTAGACATGTAATGGTCAAAGGGTAGATTACTGTCTATGTGTGTCCATAACTACTGCATTAACTCTAATGGGTATGTTGTCAATATGATAGTTACCAGGGGTGGGTGATTTCCTGACAGATACTATTATGCATTTCTTGTCATTTAGTATTAGTCCATGGCTCTGACACCAGTTGTTTTTCTATGTCAGCCCTTCCTGGAGAACATTTGTGTCAGTGTGGGATTCAATGACAGCTCCTAATTTGCAATCATCTGCAAATGTAGTCAGCCAGTGATCATTGACATTGGTCTTGACTTCAGAGAAGTAAGAGCCAAAAAGGAGTGGTCCAAGGACAGATCCCTGAGGGACTCCACTTCTCTTTGTATAGGTGGACTCCCCAGTTCTGACTTCATGGGTCCAGTCTGTGAGGCAGTTGGCTATCCGCCAGATGATATATGAGTTTGTACCTAACCTCAAGTTTGTCAACAATGCCTGACTGGGGTACTGAGTCAAATGCCTTGGCCAGGTGAAGGTAGGCAGTGTGAACCATTTTGCCATCATCCATCACTTTGGTGACCTTCTCAAAGAAGTCCACAAGGTTGAGTAGGCATGTCCTGCCCTTGATGAAACCAAACTGGGTTGGGTACAGTGTCTGTAGGTTTACTATATCACTATTGATCATTTCCATGATAATTCTTCCTATGGCTTTACATATAAGCCTAGTGAGTCTTATGGGTCTGTAGTTTCCACTCTCCATAGATGGGCCACCTTTGTGCAGAGGGATGGCTGTTGCTGTTCTCCATTTATGAGGCATGAAGCCTCTTTGCAGGCTGCAGTTTAATAGCTATTCCAGAGGGCCTAATACGTTATGTTTCATGCTATTTACACAGCATCCTGGGATATTGTCATTGGCTCAGTATTCTTGGCCTTAGAGTGTTGTTACACCAGATGCATGTGTGCTATCTATTCAGCTTATGCACACACATATATAGGTGTTTATTATTTATTTTACATTTGTTTACTGGGTTTTACTTTAAGTATTAATTGGTTTGATTTGATTGGTTTGAATACTGTTTAAACATAGTTGGCTAGGATGTGTTTCTTTGAAGGTCTGAAGAAGTGATATGTGTATCATGAAAGCGCTTACCTGAGTGAATAAATTTACCTTGGATTTTACCTACATTTCATTCATTCTTGGACTGTGTTTAAACCAGGACATTCTGTGCCTTGGTTACTACACATATCTAGGTGTTTATTATTTGTTTTACATTTGTTTACTGGGAAAGTCCAACTGGGCATGGATCCCATTTTCAGTGGAGGCCTGGGGTGAAAAGCTCCACAAAGAATAGTATGGCAAAAACAGTAAATACAATACACATTAATAAAGTACAGTACAGAGTCAAAAGTTAATAAAGTACAGTTTCAAGGCCAAGAAAGGCGCAAAAAGTAAATATAGTATAAGGAACACATTGTGTTACAATAAACAATACAGTTGAAAGGACATTTTGGACAACATGTTTGACAACATTAATGGCATGTATTCCATTCATGACAGTGAGGATTGTGCTATATATATATATATATATATATATATATATATATATATATATATATATATATATATATACCATGCACACAAAGCAAGTAGCCTGTATTGACCATACTGTCACATGCAGGTATAGCAGTTTCCCTCCTGTCATCTCTTGCAAACATTGCAGTATAGGACAGTGTGCATGGTTACCTTCATAGAGTGTGGATGTGTCATAATAGTTGTCAAGTGTGTGTGTGCATGTGCAGGCTCATCTGTTATCACTCCACATCACATATGTTACATCAGAGGCATAGGATTAGTGGTGGTATTATTCTGATAGTTTCCATGATTCTGGTTGGTTCTTGCAATGTTTGCCATGATCCGTTACCTGTGACCATCTTGCTGGAGACCTTTGCTGAGAGTACACTCATATTCAGGTATATCATTTTGCACAAATTCCCAATATGCACCCTACACCAGTTGTATGTTAAATCCCTGATGGATGTCCTCTGCATTAGTCATGTAAGGATACTCATCTCATACAGATATCCTCCCCATTGTTATGTCACCTTGTGTGACAGTCACAGACAACACATTTTCACTGCACAGTCCATACTGTACCATATCAATATGTGCTTGGTGTTGCTGCTATAATCATCTTCCATTGACAATCTCTCCTCTGCTGCACATGCAGGAGTTTCACCTGTACTCTTTCCCCGTCTTCATTCCTACCATTCATCTGTGTATCCCTATTCAATACACACACTTCTCCTGGGTGATCATTTTACATGGCAGTCCAATGTAAAGTTACAGATGATTAACACAGTTTCAGTACAGAATGCCAGGAATGGAATATCACAACACTCAGCACTGTAGGTACACTGTCCTGTAGTGCGTTTGGACTATAATACTTCACATTCATACCTCACAACTGTCCAGATATTTATTCCCTGAATGCCCAGATATTTTTCTTAACAAATATTTAACTTCCTGTCATATCACTGGGATGATATCTGGACTGATGTGACAATATTATATACATTTGAGTGCATACCTCTGTGCAGAATGTCCAGTTTTTGTCTCATATTTATGATCTGTTCCTCATAACATTTTTATTCCTGGCAAATTATTGGCATGTCATTGCAGAGTGCAGTCAGAAACTGATGAGTGACATTTGAGTTTCAAACTTCATGGTCTTCAGAAAATTCATGCTAATGTACAACCTATATATTCTATCAACTACCTAAGTTTGTCAGTGCAGTATTAAAATTTGTCCCTATTTCTGGCCCTTTATTCCCCATTATTATGGATTTCTCCATATTTGTCACTCTAAGAGGTTGCAAGTATTACATTCTAACTCATTTCTATGTGACATCTATGCCAACTATGTCCCTACTACTGGTTATTTGTCCTCTCATTAAGTTGGCCTCTCTGCAGATGTGTTGCACTAATACAATGACAACCATTTGTAAAACCCCTGGTGATTATTGTGACATTGCATGCAAATCCATGCACAGTAGGTGCTCTTCCTTACATGGCATTGCTATCCACGTTCACTGAGATTTTGCTATGTGTAAAGCCCTGGTGATCTTTGTGGCATTCCACACAAATCTATGCACCATAGATACTCTCCCTTAAACAGAATTGCTATCCATGTTCACGTATGAGGTTTCATGGCCAGCAACACTGTTGTGAGCCACAAGACATAGCTTAGGCATGCCACACCTTATTAATATGCATTGTACACTGCCAAATGTCACGCACCACTGTGCAAGCATGTCAACTCCGTGTATGCTCTGCACAAAGCCTACACAGAGTTTATTGAATCCTGGGGGGTGTCACTTTGTTCTGATGAAATTCCATAAAATAAGGAATGAAAGCACTCAACTTTGTTAATAAAAGTTTTATGATTTATGTGGTTGCTTGTTGTTCGTGCACTACAGCAAGTTTTGTTTTAGTTGCTGTCAGTCTGATGCTTGTTTTGGTTCTTGAGTTTGTAGAATATGGACTTCTCATTCTCAAATCCACTTCCAAGAAAATCACTACCAAACTCCAGAAAATCTCAGAAAGTATCAGCCAATTCATTGCAAAGTCACCCCTCAGTGAGCATCACTGTATCCCCCTAAAAAACCCAAATGGCTAAACATAAAACAAAGATCTAATCTACAGATAGGATCCATCTTCAGTCATTTACTCCCCTTGCAGCTAAACGTCATGAAAAAATCCCTCATACAACATGAGACACTACTCACAAGCTACATCAACTCTTATTATCCATAGAACTAAACTGCACAGAACTACGCATGCATTCTCCCCTCAGCAACTACTCTTTAGCAAGCTCTCCTCAATGACCTAAAGGAGATCAACACTTACTCCAAATTCATCATGAAACTGACAAAAAAACACCTCTTCATCCAAACAAATGTTCCTGCATCATCACTAGGCAGATAAACTAATACACTAGCCCTGTCTTCTGTCGACTTCTGTTCTCTCACAGAATTGCTAAAGGTTGACCCGCTTTAAAAACTAATGTAGATGATGTGCCTGGAGCACATTGATTATGCTCCAGTATACAGAAAAAGGCAAATCAGTTTAGTGCTTCTATAGCTTGAGACACAGTCTTAACAAATGTTAGGTACCCTTGCTTCACTTGTTAAAATCAGGTATAGCACTAAGTGGTTAAGTTTGCCAGTACTGGCTAGCAAACAACAGAGGCCGAACAAAAAATGTTTTTGTTTCTGCATGCTGTCTGCCCTGGTAATGTGTCTCAATCTTTATGTCAGATAAAACAGTGTGTATTACTGCCTTTCTAATATTGCTCACTAAGTGCTTTTTAGCCTTGAAAGCCGGCAAAACACTCAGCACTTTTCTTTTCTTAGATAAAGCTCCATGCGCCACAAAGAATTATGATCGGGTCTCCAGTTGTAACACTATATTATGTGTTCTCAACATGGATGACAAGATTCTATCTCAAGGTGAGTTTGTTGGCATCCGATGTCTTGAACATATAATAGCAAGTTATGCTTGGCAACCTCCTCATAATCCTCTACAATGTACATTACACTCTACTTGTTTACAAGAATGTATATAGCTTTTTTTATGTAACTCATCTGAACTACGCTGTTATTGCTTACATTTCTACATTTTGTTTGTGAAACATTTTGTATTTCACCTGTGCTGAGCCTAAAATTGGTCAATATTGATCAGTTCACTACCTCAGTAAACAAATATAAATAAATAATGCATAAATAATAAATAAATATAAAAATAGATAGCTCATGATCGCAGTTACCTGCAGGCAGAAAGTAAATGGTCTTTTACAAACTTTTACAATTTTGTATAAAAACACTTTGATAGTTAGACACTTTTCAGGCTGGTTATAATCTATTGAAATCAGAAAGATAGCTTGCAAACTGTCAAGCAGTTTTGATGCCCTCTTCAAATTGGTGGCCAGGGCAGGTGCCTCGTTAGATCCACCTTTCCTATGACACCGATGCTAAAGCATGTGGGCTGATGTTTATGAATCATAACGTTATTTAATTTCCTTCATTTAAATCTAAACTATTCACTTCTTTTCTCATGCTAAACAAGTTATATATGTTCATGCGCTAATTTGCATATGCTGCATATTGCACAGTGCAAGCTGCTGCACATTTACACAACTAATGCCAATGAATCTGCACCAAGCTGTGCACTGCTGAGAACCATGCAAAAGGCATTATATATTATATAAACTATCTGTAAATGTCACCCATTGTAAATATATTTATTCACTTTTTTTGCTGCCTGGTATTTATATCGCTAGCTAAATTTTAGCCATGTCATATATGGTTCCTCTCCTAATAGTAGCGTCATGGTTTTGAGTCATGAGTTTCCTGAAATATTTATAGCTGTTACACATTTTTTCAGATCTCTGAATATATGTGTTACATATTTAGCCCCAGTGAGCTTTGCTCTGTGTCAAACTATGGCAATGCTGGTTGTTTCACTGCTGTTGAATATGCTAACTATATTTTTTTTATAATTTTCTTTAAGAACTATTTGTATTAGGTGATTTCATTCTAGATGACTGAACATGTATGTTAGTCTCACAAAGTGTTTATTCTATGTTGCTGTAAGAATTCATATCTGAATGCTCTT